>NC_074666.1:66621959-66804459 GCF_029448725.1 Salvelinus fontinalis | reverse complement strand
ACTTCACTAACTGGGTCAAAGGCTGTTCTCGTCTCCGTTGGGGAGCAGTGGAGGTTACATGAACCTGTAGGCCCACTTCTCAGAACCTGGTGTGTGTTCGTGCGTGGGTGCCACTAGGGTTGCACATTTTGGGGAATATTCAGAGGTGGAAACTTTCCGTGGGAATTAATGGGAATTTACGGGAATATATGCAAATTAATATTAATACCAATTAAATATAGATGTTTTTTGCATTGAATATATTTTCCATAACATATGGAGACAGAAACCTTTTACCTTATCATAAGTAGACATAATTGCAAATGATTAAATCCTTCCAATATAAATTTTAAAAACTATTTACTTACGAATTGAACTTTAATTAAATGAGTTGACTCTTCACATGGATAATTTCACTCAACAACAAAAGGGAATATTGAATGATCCCCAATGATCCATCGCATCTCCCAAAAACATTTTCAACATACATCTGTAAAGTGATAGTGTAGAAACTAAAGCCTTGGTTATATTCCTCTCAGGCTTCCATGTCTTCTCCCTGGACCTCCTCAATGTCCACCTCTTGAACATCAGACTCTGAGGCCTTATCTTCACTGTCACTTTCCAACCTTGATGAGGATGGCTCATTGTCAGGCTCAAAAAACCTCAAATTTTCCCGGGTGGCCACCAGTTTTTCAACCGTTGTATTGGTCAGCCTGTTGCGTGCTTTGGTGTGTGTGTTCCCAAACAAGAACCAGTTGCGATCTGAGGCGGCTGATGTTGGTGGGATTTGGCAGATGATGGAGGCAACAGGGGTAAGAGCCTCAGATCCACAAAGTCCCTTCCACCAGGTGGCTGAAAATATATGTTGGCACGACTGCCATATTGCATCTCCATCCCAAAGACCTTGCTAGGAAGTCTACTTCGCCAGACTGCCAAGAACCTTGCCCTCATCCAGGCCAAGGTGGCGAGACATCATAGGCCTTGTTGATCTCTGCACCAGACAGGATGCTCTTACCAGCATACTTGGGGTCCAGTATGTACACTGCGGCGTGTATGGGCTTCAGGCAGAAGTCTTTACGCTTTTTGATGTATTTTAGAACTGCAGTTTACTCTGTTTAGAGCAACTCCTCATCGTTTTAATGCTTCTGGTATTTTTGCAAATGACATAAGTGATCACTGTGCCATTGCCTGTGAGAGAGATGGTAAAATTCCTAAGAAATCTACATGTGTTATTACGAAAGAAACTTGAAGCGGTTTGATAGTCAAGGTTTTTTACATGATGTATCTAGCATTGAATGGAATAAATCCCTGATGTTGAACTAGCCTTTTCTTACTTCCGCAACACATTCCAGGATGTATGCAATAGGCCCCTTTTTAAATAAAATCAGGATTAAGGGCAGACAGAACCCTTGGTTTACTAAGGAACTTACAACAATCATAAGGGAAAGAAATGCTATGTGGGCTAAAGCAAGAGGGACTGGTTTGGCAGATGATTGGATGGCTTTTAAACGTCTTAAAAATCTGGGTGTGGCTATGATCCGTAAATTGAAAGCTGACCACTACCTGAAATCTACTTCACATAATTTAAATAATGCATCCAAATGTTGGCAAGTAGTGAAGGGTTTGGAGTGCAAAAAAAGATACACCGCTTCTCAAACAATTGTTGGTCGACACACAGATTGTAACTGAGAGAACCTCCATTCTGAAAGCCTTGAACCAGAGTTTTTTTTAGATACAGGCAGTTTATTTGAAAAGGTCAAATGTATTATTGAGCCCCCTATGAATTTACCTGACACCCCTGTGCATTCTTTCACCAGGTTCTCCTTTTTGTCCTTCTCTGTTTCAGAAGTGTGTAAAGCCCTGAAAGAAATTGCTGGGAAAAATCCCCTGGCCCTGATGAACTAGACCCCCGCTTCCTATACCTAGCTGCAGACATCAACCCCCCCCTAATATGTATTTTTAACATCACGCTTGATATGAAGGAAATCTGCTTTTTTTGGAAATCTGCTTTTGTACTGCCTCTCCTTAAAGGTGGAGATTCTTTGCTTCTTGACAACTATCGACCCATGTCAAAATTGTCTTTACTGTCAAAGGTACTGGAGTTCTTAGTTAGTCAGCAGCTAAAGGCCTACTTCCAAGAAAACAACATCTTAAATGGAATGCAATCAGGTTTTAGGTCTGGCCACAGAACTGTTTCAGCAACATTGAAGGTTTTAAATGAAACCCACTGTGCTCTTGATAAGAAATGACATTGTGTGTCTGTCTTTATTGATTTGTCGAAGGCGTTTGACACCGTGGACCATGCTGTGTTAGTGCAAAGGTTGAATTACTGGTAATGCTCTAGATTGGTTTATAAATTACATATCAAATCATACACAATGTGTAATGGCGGATGGTTGTAAATCTGAGTCTGTAGATATGTGCTCAGGTGTTCCGCAGGGTTCTATTTTTGGCCCACTGTTGTTCATTTTGTATATCAGCAACATTGGGGATCTTAATGAAACAGCGGATGTTCATTTTTATGCAGATGATACCGTTCTTTATTCAAGTGGTAGTAGTTTATCTTTAGCTTTTGAAAATGCCCAAAGAGCATTTAATATCATACAACAGAATCTGTATGATTTTAAAACGGGTTCTAAATTCGGGTAAAACAAAATGCATGGTATTGTCAAATGCCAGGCATGTTACTAATCATGTCATTGCTACATTGGCTGGACATACTATAGAGCAAGTTAAAGTGTACAAATATTTGGGTGCGTGGGTTAATGATAAGCTGAGCTTCACTGTGCATGTAGAGAACTTGATGATAAGGAAGCTCAAGCTGAAAATAGGATTTTATTACCGGCATAAGGCTTGTTTTTCTTTTGAGGCCAGGAAGGAGCTGGTACGATGTACATTACTGGTGGTTTTAGATTTTAGTGACGTTATATGTATGCAGGCCTCAGCCACTACCCTGAGAGCACTTGATTCAGTGTATCATGCAGCCTTCCGGTTCATTACAAATCAAAAACATTGTGATCTCTACAGCACTGTTGGCTGGTCGTCATTGACCTTCTCTTAGGCTTAAATGCTGGTATACACCGATTTATAAGGCCATATTGGGTAAAATGCCATTTTATCTCTGTTCTTTTTTAGTGAGGTCGGTAAATAAATATCAATTACGGTCCCATTCTCATTTGCTTCTAACAGTATCTAAAATTAGAACAGGTCATGGTAGAAATAGTTTTAGTTACTTAGCACCGTGGTCCTGGAATTCTCTCCTGAACATTTTAAAATGTGATGATCTAGTTTCGTTTGTGGTTTAAACACTTGATCGATGTGTATAGCATAGATGAGTGTAATTGTTTTTTGGCCAGCTGTTTTTAGTCAAGACCTTCGTGTTTTTAATGTAAAATGTTTTTGTTGTGTGTGTTTATAGTTTTGTTTAATGTTGTGTTTAGTGTATGTAAGTTGTTTGGTCTGAAACGTTGTTCTCCCTGCTGATATTGGACCAGGTCTCTCTTGGAAAAGAGATGTTATCTCACTGAGAAAAACCTGTATAAATAAAGGTCAAATAACAAAACTGAAATGGGCAGGGCAGTATGGATTTATTCTCTTACATCTGCAAGCAGAGTCTGAACATCAGACTGGATGGCATTGTCTCCCTCAATCTGTGCAATGGCTACTGCTATAGGTTTCAGGCTGCTTTACCACTCTCTCCCAAAATACATCATCCAGGAGGATCCTCTTGATGGGGCTGTCCATATCGGCAGACTGTGATATGGCCATTTGGAGAGACTCCTTCCCCTCTGTCAAATGATGACAACACCACCCCAACGGGTGTTGCTGGGCATCTTCAATGTGGTGCTCTTATTCTTCTCACTTTGCTTGGTGAGGTAGATTGCTGCTATAACTTGATGACCCTTCACATACCTAACCATTTCCTTGGCTCTCTTGTAGAGTGTATCCATTGTTTTTAGTGCCATGGTGTCCTTGAGGAGCAGATTCAATGCATGAGCAGCACAGCCAATGGGTGTGATGTGAGGGTAGGACACCGCCACTTTAGACCAAGCAGCCTTCATGTTCGCAGCATTGTCTTGTCACCAGTGCAAATACCTTCTGTGGTACAAGATCATTGATGACTGCCTTCAGCTCATCTGCAATGTAGAGACCGGTGTGTCTGTTGTCCCTTGTGTATGTGCTCTTGTAGAATACTGATTGAGGGGTGAAGATGATGTAGTTCATTATTCCTTGCCCACGAACGTTCGACCACGCATCAGAGATGATTGCAATACAGTCTGCTTTCTCTATGATTTGCTTGACCTTCACTTGAACTCTGTTGAACTCTGCATCCAGCAAATGAGTAGATGAAGCATGTCTGGTTGGAGGGGTGTATGCTGGGCAAAGAACATTCAGAAATGTCTTCCAATACACATTGCCTGTGAGCATCAGATGTGAACCAGTTCGATCGACAGCTCTTGATCGACAGCTCGATCAAGACATTCCTCAGTGTTTCTCTGACTTAGTTCCTCCGTTGAGTCAAAATAACTTCTGATAGGGCGGCAGGTAGCCTAGTGGTTAGAGCGTTGGGCCAGTAACCAGTAACCAAAACCAGTAACCAAAAGGTTGCTAGATCGAATCCCCGAGCTGCCAAGGTAAAAATCTGTCGTTCTGCCCCTGAACAAGGCAGTTAACCCACTGTTCCTAGGCCGTCATTGTAAATAAGAATTTGTTCTTAACTGACTTGCCAAGTTAAATACAGGTTAAATAAAAAAATAATTCCAGGAGGACCATGAGCTGTTGCTATCGATAAGGTGCCTGATTCATAATTTTCACCAGAAGTTTACATATACTTAGGTTGGAGTCATTAAAACAAATTTTTCAACCACACACACATTTCTTTCCACACATTTCTTGTTAATAAACAATAGTTTTGGCAAGTTAGTTAGGACATCTACTTTGTGCATGACTCAAGTAATTTTTCCACCAATTGTTTACAGACAGATTATTTTGCTTATAATTCACTGTATCACAATTCCAGTGGGTCAGAAGTTTACATGCACTAAGTTGACTGTGGCTTTAAACAGCTTGGAAAATTCCAGAAAATTCCAGAAAATTATCCAGAAAATTATCCCTTGATCCCTCAACGTGATCAAGACAAAGGAGATGATTGTGGACTACAGGAAAAGGAGGATCGAGCACTCCCCCATTCTCATTGACGGGGCTGTAGTGGAGCAGGTTGAGAGCTTCAAGTTCCTTGGTGTCCACATCACCAACAAACTAACATGGTCTAAGCATACCATGACAGTCGTGAAGAGGGCACGACAAAAACCTATTCCCCCTCAGGAGACTGAAAAGATTTGGCATGGGTCCTCAGATCCTCAAAAGTTCTACAGCTGCACCATCGAGAGCTTCCTGACTGGTTGCATCACTGCCTGGTATGGCAACAGCTAGGCCTCCTCACCGCAAGGCACTACAGAAGGTAGTGCGTACGGCCCAGTACATCACTGGGGCCAAGCTTCCTGTCATCCAAGACCTCTATACCAGGCGGTGTCAGGAAGGCCCTAGAAATGGTCAGACTCCAGCCACCCTTGTCATAGACTGTTCTCTCTGCTACCGCACGGCAAGCGGTATTAGAGCGCCAAGTCTAGTTCCAAAAGGCTTATAAACAGACCATTTGCATCCCCCCCCCCCCCCCTATTTTACACTGCTGCTACTCTGTTTATTTTCTATGCATAGTTACTTTAATAACTCTACCTACATGTACATATTATCTCGACTAACCGGTGCCCCCGCATATTGACTCTCTGCCGGTACCCCCTGTATATAGCCTCGCTATTGTTATTTTACTGCTTCTCTTTAATTATGTTACATTTAATTTTACATTTTTTTTTAGATATTTTTCTCAACTGCATTGTTGGTTAAGAGCTTGTAAGTAAGCATTTCACTGTAAGGTGTACACCTGTTGTATTCGGCACATGTGACAAATAAAATTGTATTTGATTTGACTAAATGCTGTGCTTTCCAGGCTTGACTAACACTGCTTGTCTGCCTGGCTGTCTGCACACTGAGCTATCTGTTTCTTTCTGCGTCTGTCTCTGTCTGCCCTGCTGTCTGTTTTTCTGTCTGTCTATCTGTCCTTGAGACCTACTGATAACCCTAAGAGCACTTATCTAAATCCAACCCTCCAGACTCTCTAACTTACACTCTCCTTCACTGGCCCTGGTTTGATTAGGTCAGAGCATTGTGTTTCTATGAATCGTTCTAGACTTTACCACAGATGGGAACAATGAGAGAGATATTTCACTGGATGTATAAATGTGAAGCATCCCCTTAGCGTTTCCACCCACTGCCAAATATGGTAGTGAGAGGAAGTCCACTGGCCGGCAGTGAGAGAAAATGAAACGAGATGGATTTTGGGTGACAATCTGCACATTTTCTTATCGCTGAAACATTTGATTTCAATACAGTTTTCTGTTCCCAAAACTAGAATCTGTTTTGTAGACTTTACCCTTTGCAAAAGTTTTAAAAAATCACGTTGTTTAGGAGTGCAAAAGCGAATTGAGTTATTGCACACGCGCACTTCACAGAGGAGGCGTTCCCTAACGGAAATATGCAGATACATGCTAGAATGCGCCAATAGGATCTCGCTACCTCGTGCTTGGCTCTGCCAACCTCCTTGCTTGTTCTGGCAACTATGACTCATTTGTTCCCATTGGAAACGACAGTCTGTCGTCTATCTGGGTTTAGTTATACAAATCTTTGACTGTACTAACTGGGTCAAAGGCTGTTCTTGTCTACGCAGAACTCTCATGATGACTTCTGATTTTTTGGGGGGGCCCCAACCCCATCAGTTACCCATCTCTGACCTAGCCCCATGGCAAGCATGGAGGGATGCAGCAGTAGACCGATAACGAGCTAACCCTCTTATGGGAGCTAAGGAGCTCTCCCCTGAGTGAGCTGATCATGTTTTTGGTGTGTTTTAATGGGCTTGGGCCATGAGAGCGCAATGTAATGGGTTTGGCCATGAGAACTAAAGGCACTAATAGGTTTGGCTATGAGAAAAGGTTCTGGGGCTCTAACTAGCTTGGAGAAAGGCACTGTCATGATTTTGGGCAAGGAGAGAAGGAGAGGAACAGAAGCAATGGGCCCTGCATTGGGGGTTGGCTGGAAATACGCCCGTTTTTAGTTTGGGATGTGACGGGGGAAGCTATTGTTGTGCCCTTTTTTATGTTGTGTAAATTGATACTGTATGCTTTATGGTTGTGTTGGTGTGAAAGAAGGGGTTTTGTGTGTAGTTTTACGCACATTCTAGTTTGTGTGTGTGTGTGTGCACGCGCACTGCGCCGCAGGATTTCTGGGGTTTGTGCATCTCTCGCACTGAGCCATCCCTAGTGAGTTGATTACAAAGCAACGCTGTACAGAACCAAACTGTATCCTGCATAGCCCTAGAGGCACTGTACACAACGTTATCCTGTAACCTGTCGTCCGTGAGTCATGCTGCCATATCTCCGAGCAGAGAGGAGGGAGAAAACGCGCCACACACAACGATTAGAAGGGAGAAGAGGGAGTGACTAGGAGGAGGAAAGAGAGAAGGTATACCGTGAAGGGGCAGAGAGGGAGTACACAGAGTAAAAAGGGCTGTTATCGTGACAGCACAGATGTTCCAAAGTTCACTCAGACAAGCTCTCTCTCTCTCTTTTTTGACTCTCTCTCTCGGCTCTCTCTTTGCTCTCCTGCTCTCTCTCTCTCTCTTTCTCTCTTCTCTTTCTGGTGTGGTCACCGCCACGCTTTCTGCTGACTCAGAGCTGTGGTTCTTGGAGTCCCCTAGTGGCTGGATGTGGTATTGACCTGACAACCTGCCATACATACTACATACTGCAGCCTGGTGTGATCTCATCTCGCCAGCTCTGCCACATTAACATGGACCATGCTATTTCAGAGCAGTCTGAGTCTGTGGCCCAAATGACACCCGCTTCCCTAAATAGTGCACTACATTGAACAGGGCCTTTGATTCAACCCTATGGGCTCTGGTCAAACGTAGCGCACGATACAGGGGATAGGGTGCCGTTTGGGACACAGCCTGAATGTTAGTGCTGCTACCCACCATTATTGCATTAGCCATAATTGATGGATGCTGTATTCAATGTCGTCTGGGTTTGGTGGGCGGACAGCCAATCCCGCAGCTACCTCCCCTGACTGTTCCAATGCTGACAGTTCCCTGTTCTCTTTGCTGTGATTGGTGCAGAGTGCCCACCTGGCGGTGATGGATGCCCTGATGTCGGTGGGCGCCATGGAGACGGTGAGCGCAGTGAGGATGGCTGGTGCGGCGACAGGGGAGGACCTTCTGGGTGGAGTGGGAGGAGCCAGCTGGGAGGACACCCTGCTCCACTGGGTGAATGGGGTGAGGACAAGGACAGGGAGGACTCTCTGTCTCACTCTCTGTCGCTGAGTCAGGATTTCATAACCCAATTTATATAGGAGAACAAAATATACAGACTTGTAACGTGTGGCTTTCCAACCCCCCCCCCCCACCCCCCACCCCCCCCACCCCCCCCACCCCAGTTGAATCAGAAGCTGAGAGAGCAAACAGAGGGTGCACAGGGTGACCCGTCTCAGGACAGCACAGAGCCACAGCCTGTCCAGCCTTCAGTAAGTATTACACTACACCTGTACTACACAGGGATGGTGTCCAAAATGGCGTCCTATTCCTTATATAGTGCATCTGTATAGAGCCCTATGGGCCCTGGTCAAAAGTAGTCCACTATGTATGGAATATGGTGCCATTGAGGATGCATGCAGTATTTATGTCAACAGCACTCACATTACACAACACATTGTGTAATACATGTACATTAATCTCATGGATTACATACTATTAAAACAGTCTGACGTAAACATTTCCTGTGAACAAGCATGTTTTATACAGTGTATAAGATATTTCTACTTTATCGTGCCAGTTTATAGTCAGTCTCCTACGCACACACTATACATGCAATCTCCCTAGTAATCTGGTGCTTGTGCAGGTAGCTACCAAAATAAAGGAAACCACGAGCCGCTGAAACAGCTTCAATGTGCCTTGGCATAGATCCTAGAAGTTTGGAGGGATGCGAGACTTCTTCCACGAGATATTCCATCATTTGGTGTTTTGTTGATGGTGGTGGAAAATGCTGTCTCAGGCACTGCTCCAGAATCTCCCATAAGAGTTCAGCGGGGTTGAGATCTGGTGACACACACACACACACACACACACACACAACCCTTTAAACCCCCTATTCTCCCTTTGAGACTCCTCTTTCAAAGTCACTGAGATGTCTTCTAGCCATGGTAGCCAAAATAATGGGCAACTGGGCATTTTTCTACATGACCCTAAGCACGATGGGATGTTTTAATGGCTTGATTAACTCAGGAAACACACCTGTGTGTTAAAGTAGCCTTAATACATATAGTATCCTCTCCTCTCCACCTGTCTTCTCCTTCCCCGCTTTCCTCTCTTTCTCTGTCCTCTTTCCTCCTCTCTGACAGTGTCCCACTCGCTGGTACTGGAAACTTGTCCCTGTAAGTTCCTCCTCTTTCTTCTCCTCCTCTGTTGCATCATTCCTTATCTTTCTCTCCGTCTTCATATTCTCGCTCTTGTTAGATTTTCGAATGAAAGGTCGGTTCTGTTTTTCTCTCCCTGCCTCTCCCCCTGTTGGTACAATATGAGAATGCAGGCATACTGCTTCACTGTTCTGCACTAGGCCTATCCGCTGTACATTTCCTTGGGCTGATGTCACAGGGAGGGGCAGGTTATTGTTGTTGTTGGACATAAATCACATGTAATCCACTCAGGGCTCTGGAAATGTAAAAAAAAAAAAAAAAAAAACGTTCCTGCTAGAAACCAGTCCGTCTGGTCGGCTCCGTCTTAAAAAGGACCATGTGTGAGGGGGGGTTTTAGTTTCTAGCCACTAGCCAGTCATAGTTTTGAGTCCCAAATGTCACCATATTCCCTATTTGTTGGATTACTTTTAGCCAGGGCCCATAGAGTAAGAAGTAATGAGCTTATGGTGTAGGCCTTTTATGTGAGGTGAAACACTATGAACTGTGCCAATACAACTATTCTAACATGGCTGATAGTCATAGCTGTTTTACACTATATACGTTTCTATCTGATTGGGACTGTTGTGTAACATTACACTCTCCTGAACAGACCCCAGGTATTACAGTCTGCTGACAGTGTTGACACTGTGCTGGCTGTGTTCAGTCGTTGTCTAAAACCTGAATAGTCTCAACCTGAATAGTTTACCTGCGTCAGGTTGGGTGAAATATATTCCTCCGACGAGACTCTCTCTCCTGGCCTACTTTCCACTGACAAAGCCCTCGCTGTCTCTGGACTCATTCTATGGTTACGTCCAAATTGTCACCCTATTCCCTTTGAACAGAGCCCTAGTCAAGACTACTGCACAACATAGTCAATAGTAGTGCACTGTACAGGGAGTAGGGTGCCAATTGGGACTCAAGCCATTCTCTCTGTCCCCATGGCTTCTGCTGCCTGGTTGGCTGCACCTTTCTCTTCTCCACTTCCTTGGCATGTAATCTGTTCTGTCTCCCTCTCTCTTCACTTCCACCCCTTTATTCTCTCTCTCCTCTAGGAGCATGTTGTTGGTCACGTTATCCGCGAGCCTGACGGGCGTTTTTGTTTGCGTGTGTGTGTATGTACTGTTTGTGCTGCATGTTTCCACCTGTGTTTTTTTTTTTTGAAGAACATTGGCCTTGAACTCGCATTGAACGGTAAAGCCTGGACGTCTCCCCAACTCTCCCGTACTCACTCAATCACGTCTCTCTCTCTCTCTCTCTCTCACCCCGTCTAAGATCCGCTACAGAAAGGACAAGACGCTGTCTAAACAGAAGCCTACGTTTCCGGTGGTGACTGAAGTCAAAGACCTCTCCAACGGTTGTGCCATCGCTGCTGTTGTACACTACTACTGCCCCGGCCTGTTGCAGCTAGAGGGTACGTACATGCATGAAACCACATGATACAAATGAGCGTGACAGTATTTGGTATGCAAATACAAAAGTTAAACACAGGACTTGCGTATGGTTGTCCAATACAATATAGTACATGCCTGAGGGTTTGACTAAAAAGCCTAGCTTACTATGTCACAGGTTCCATCTAGGTTTAAACCACACTACCTTTTAATACAGTAACTTACTGTGTGCAGTGTATCATTACACGTACTGTACTATCTGCTCATTGTCCTGTGTTAGATGTTTAGACTCCACGGCCTGACTACCTGCTCATTGTACCGTTCCTGTGTTAAATGGGGCTCTAGCCTCTCCAAACTGTACGTGTGACTTTTCAGAGGGGTTGGGATAAAGCGCGAAGTCGAGTTTCCGTCGGTCCTCCGCGTGTAGTTGGACAATAAAGTGATCCTCGTTTTCTCCTTCAAGATGTGTGTATGAAGGAGTCCATGGCGGTGGAAGACAGCCTGTACAACCTGCAGCTGATCCGAGAGTTCTGTGACAGCTGTCTGAAGAGCTGCTGCCCCCTAGTGTTGGAGGACCTGCTCTACTCTCCACATGAGCTCCAGGTACCTCTCCCCTCCCCTTTGTCCTCACTGTGGGCCCATATAGCCCTGTAGGATTTTGCTCCAACCCCAGTTGTAACTAACCAGATTTCATTTAGATTATTATTAGGCTGCTAGACTAGGGTTGGAGTACAAACCTACAGGATGGTAGCGCTTCAGAAACAGGTTTGGAGAGCTCTGATCTACACATTGTCTTGCCCTCAGAGCCATGCATTTAGAAATGTGTGGCTAAATATATGTCTCTGCCTAGACTGGAGCGGCAGGTAGCCTAGTGGCAGCAGGTAGCCTAGTGGTTAGAACGTTGGGCCAGTAACCGAAAGGTTGCTAGATCGAATAACCGAGCCGACAAGCTAAAAGTCTGTCGTTCTGCCCCTGAACAAGGCAGTTAACCCACTGTTCTCCAGTAGGCCGCATTGTGAATAAGAATTTGTTCTTAACTGTCTTGCCTAGTTAAATAAATGTTAAATAAACATTCTTAAAGACTGTCTTATACAGAGTGTGTTTGGCCAACTGCCGCTGGATGCCATACATGTAGTAAAACTATTACAGCATGTAACTTTATTGATATCCAGGAATGAATTGTTACGGAGATTGAAACGGCATTACAGGGGTCCTTTAACTGTTTCTCTGGTATGTTCAGGTCAACATGATGAGTTTCCTAGCGGAGCTGCTGGGTTGGTTCGAGGTACGGAGGCCGGAGTTTGTTCAGCCACTGAACCCCACTGGTAAGTGTTTGCCTGGGCCCTGTTCAGGAGGATGCAATGTTACAAAACGTTCACATAGAAATGTGTCCTATAGAACAGATGTGGTGGTCTGTCAAGTAGAATAGGGCATTATGTCAGCTCTAGTTGTTACATTTCTATCTGCAATATTCGGAGCATTTCGCCTCACTGAATACACCCCCAGGGCCTATATTCATAAAGCGACTCTGAGTAGGAGTGCTGTTCTAGGATCAGGTCCTCCCTGTCCAAAATAATTGTGATCGAAAAGGCTAAACTGATCCTAAATCAGCCCTTCTACTTTTGAGATGCTTGATACATTCAAGCCCAAGTCTTGTGTGTGTGATTCCTGCATAGGCCTAAATGGCAGTGTTGATATTTGACTAATGAGACTGTTTGTTTTGCTCCAGATGCTTCTGCACCACTCAAGCCAACCAGTTTGAGCAATAACAGGTACAGCAGCTCTCACACAGTCATAATCACAAACATAACTTTATAATTTCTATATCAGTCTCAGGAATGATACCTTTAGAGGGAAAGTTTATTGTGAGAGAGTGAGTAGATTTCCAATTTGTTTATTACCTATGGCAAATCAACTTGAAACTTCATCTTGACACTTTTTTGTCCGTATTTCAGCGGCTCTCCTTCCATCTTCAAGAAGCCATTCCTGCCCATCTCCTCACCAGTGTCGCCAGGGCCTGCGCCAGGTGAGAGCAGGGCAACGCCCATCCCATCATTTAGGTCTGTCACACTTCTGTCCTCTGCAGAACACCCGGGTCCAAATAGTTTTTGTTTTTATTTACAATCAAACAACACGTATAATATAATAAAACAGATTGCTTGACGAGCTTGCCTGGCCCAATGAAAGCAATGGAATAGTCCCGAAAGTGCAAACCCCATTCATCTGCGACTGCAGGCAGGCATGCACAATCAAACGTTCCTCAAGGTGTTTGAGAGAGAACGGGTACTTAAGTTCACACCCAGGTCTGGTGAGTCTTTTATAACTGTGTTGTCTGCGTTTGTTTATCAGCGGGTCCATGTGAAGGTTTTTCTGCCTTTTTTGGGGGGTGTTTATCTTTGCATGCCCTGACTAGTGCCTGTGTGTCTTGGTGGTGTCTGTGTTGACGACTGTGTGTGAATGTGTGCAGCGTCTCTGACTCAGTCTGCCTCCATGTCTCATGTAGAGAGAGCTGGGAGAACATGGACCAAGAAGCCTTTCAGGTAGGCCCCATCTCATTGTCTCTCTCTCTCTGTCAATTCTCTCTCTCTCTTTCTCTGTTAGCTCCATATTTCAGTTGTATCTCAGTACAAAGGGTTGGGGTCAATTCTATTTCAATGAAGTCATTTCAGGAAGTAAACTCTCTCTCTCTCTCTCTCTTCCCGTCTCTCTCCGCCCAGTCGTCCCCTGTCATCGGCCGTTTCATTTAGCATTCCCTTTGGCCTGGACAGCGACGTGGACGTCGTGATGGGCGGCGCCATCACCCGCTCGGTCAGCTCTGATAACGTGGCCCCCGGCCTGACCATAACCCGCGTGCCCTACACACCCCCAGAGGACCTTAGTCACCTGCTCAGCAAGCCCCCCGCCCCCCCCGGCTCCCACAGAGGTTCCTGGGCCACCCAGAGCTCCTCCGTGGTGCCCATGCTGCTGAAGGAGAATGGCCTGGGAGAGGGGGATGGGGATGGGGAGCTGCCTACCATCGAGGAGGCCCTGCAGATCATCCACAACGAGGACAAGATGGAGCCCCGGCTCCACCCCGACGGCGCGGCCGACGGATTCTTCCTGCACTCTCCCGACGACCCGGCCAGTGCCAGACGCAGCGGCCGCGGCGCTCACCCCTCCCACCCGCCTATCCCCATACCCCTCAGCTGCTCCGCCCCGTCCCGCTCTGGGATGATGTACCACCCCCACCTCCCCATGGGGGGAAAGACGCAGGCACCCAGGGAGCAGCCCTCCTCCACCCCCTTCTCCCGCACCCGACACACCTCGGAGGGCTCGCGGGACGACGACTCGGTGCTGAGGGACGGGAGCGTGGACTCTGACGCCTCTGAGGACCTCCTTCTCCTCCCCAATGCCCAGTCCACGCCTGCCACACCTGCTGTCCACACCAGAAGCTGTGGAGGGGGGACGGACGTGCCGGACAGTGGCGTGAGGATGACCAGCTTCGCTGAGCGCAAGAAGAAACCGTCGACAGTGGGCGTATCACCTAAAAGCGGTGGCGCCAGCAGCAGCGAACCGGTCGCCCCGGCAGCGACAGTTCCGATGACCAGCTGGGTGGTCCAGCCCCAGAAGTCGACAGAGGAGAGCCCCAGTAAGAGTCCTGGATTGACCACCGAGATGTCCGAGCTGGGAGCCCGGCTGGACGAGAAGAGGAAGGCCATCGAGGCCCAGAAGAAACGTATTGAGGCCATCTTCGCCAAGCACCGCCAGAGACTGGGCAAGAGCGCCTTCCTGCAGCTGAAGAAAGAGCAGGGAGTGGGGGAGAGAGAGGAGGAGGAGGAGGGGGGCCAGGTCAGCGCCTCCTCCACTGAGGAGGACCTCAGGGGGCTGACGCTAGATGAAAGGCTGGCTCGCATGGAGGATGAGGAGCAGCAGGAGGTGCAGCAGCAGGAGAAACGGCGCCTCTCACTGGAGCAGGAGGGGAACGTCAAACCTTCATCACACCTGGACAACAAGCAGGCCTCCTTACCCAGAAGGGAGAAGGGTGCAGGGGCGGCAGGGCCAGGAGGAGAGCAGGCCGGGGTGGTAGCGCGTCAGCCAGCGCCCTTGGGGGACTACAACAATGCTGTCTCAAAGCTGAACGCGGCGCTAAGCTCCCTGCAGAGCGACATGCAGCGCCTCTCCGAACAACAGAACCAACTCATCAGGAAGAAGCCTGCCGCTCCCGCCGGCAACAAGTCCTGGGTGATCCCGCCCAGTCTCAAATCCTCGGCCCCTCCCTCGACCCGCATGTCCCGCGCGTCCACCCCCCGCGACCTCGCCTCCGCCTCCTCTTCCCCCTCGTCATCCCGCCGCAACGCAGCCAGTCCCGCCAGAACATCCAAGTCGCCCCAGGTCCAGCGCCGGGCCCAGTCAGTGCCTCCCAAGAGCCCCAAGCACCAGGCCACCCACTACCACCACGCCCGCCCCCAGGACCTCAAAGTGCCGGGCCTGTCGCGCGTCCTCACCCCCCCACAGAATGTGGACACTATCCCCCACCTGCGCCGCGCCTCCCCCTGGCAGTGCCGGGACCAGAACTCCTCCACCTTCAACATCAGCTCTGCCTCCAGCCCTGCCTCCACCCCAATCCCCTCCCCTGCTCCAACCCCCACCCCCAGGGCCCTGTCGCTGGCCCTGGATGACAACATGTCGGACGCCGGCTCGAACGAGGACCAGAGCATCTTCAGCATCGACCTGGATACCGCCACATCTCAGGCCTCGGGGAGAAAGGAGCATGGTGGTGGAGGGAGCTCGGGGGCGCCCTCTGAGTGCTCGTTTGAGAGTGACGTTCCGGCTGCGGGGGTGTTTAATGGCAAGCGCAGCAGCCTGATCGAGATTTCTCTATCGGCCTTGTGTGGAGACGGGGACGAGGATGACCTGAGTGTCATGGACGACTCCATGAGCGACGTGACTGAACCCGAGATGAAGGGAGGGGTCGGCTTCTTCTTTAAGGTTAGTCGGACTGTGTGTGTGTTTGTCTGTTTCCCTGTGTGTGTGGTTAAGCCTGACTAATCCTGTATCTGTGTGTGTCCGCCATCAGGATGACAAGGTGCGGCCGGAGGACGAGATGGCCCAGAGGAAAGCAGCCCTGATGGAGAAACAGCGGAAGAGGGCGGAGGAGATGAAGAGACGCAGACTGGAGCAGGAGGAGAAGCGAGAGAAAGAGCATGCGATGTGTGTTGCTTTTTCAAGCCACTTACAGTACTGCACTGTCCAACAGTCGACTCTCTAAATCCACTAGATGGCGCTGCTTATGTTTCTTGTCCGGGTTACTGCCAAGCACTGTGTGACTTATTTTATTTGAATAATTCATTGATTTGATTGATTAATTGGTTCTCCTCCCCTCTCTCTATACCTCTAGCCGACCTGAGTGGTTTAACATCGAGGGCTGGGGAGACAAGTGTGGTGGTGGTGGCAGTGGTGAGGACCGGCCCCGGACCCCCGGTACTCCCCCATCAGAGAGCATGACCCAGCGGAGAGACACCTTCACCAGGCAGGAGTACGAGCGGAGGCAGCAGCTGAAGATCATGGAGGATCTGGACAAGGTGTTGCGGCAGAAGCCCACCACGGTGCGCGGCGTGAAGAAGCAGAGACCCAAGACCATGTTCCGGGACGACTCTGTGCTTTCCCGCAGCCCCGCCAAGGGATTCATGGGTAAATATAAACTCCTCTCCCATTGCTGAGTCAGTCTGGGGGCGTTCCTTGTTGTTTTTTGTTGTTTGCAGTCGTGCTGCGCATCTCAGACTGCGATGTCACATTTTGATGGGGTTTTCTCTGTGTTTGTCTCACTCTCACTCACTCACACTAGGCTCCAGACTCAACAAGGTCTATTCCCACTCTACCATGAACCTGTCCTCAATGGCTAACGATACTGGCAACAGCGGGACACTGACCGTCAGGAAATCTCCCAGGTAACTAACTGTTAAACAAGCTGTATTTTACTGCACAGGTAGCTATGGTTAACCATAACTAGTTGTATCCCCCCCCCCCCCCCCCCCCCCCCAAGGATCTGAAGCTGCCTGACTATCCCCTCCTCCCGTCCTCATTATTGGCCTATTTTTAACACAAATGTGTAATTCAATGTCTGTCTGTTTATGTACCGGTATGTAGATTGTTTTGTTATGCTTCACAACAAATTTCCTCTCCTCCCTACAGCCGATCTCACTCCCCCTCAAGGCTGATGTCACCGGGACGAATGGCCAATCAGAATGGAGAGAAGGACTGGGAGAACGCCTCCACGGCCTCGTCTCCCGCCTCCATCCCAGAGTACACCGGTACGTTTACCTTTAACCTTACGTTACAGCTCAGTGTTAACCATCACTCGGGGTCCATGACTGTGACATAATCTCTAGTTCCCTCTTCCAATATTCCTGTTCCAATAATATCCACACTAGCATTCATCAATAATCTTACTTAACCCAGAACTAAAGTCTTGTGTAATTGGCCAGATGCTCGATTAAGTTCTAGGTCCATACGAGAAGAGATAGAAAGAGAACCGGAACGGAGAGCTCTCTCTTTGCAAGTTACGGGCCGAGCGTCCCCTCCCCGTAAGAATTTTGAAAGATGCTAAGACCTGCAAAATCGGGATTTGTCTAAAGTACCGGAACTAATGCTGCTCGTTATCTCACACATCCCTTTGTATCATGACAGATCGACGCTACCATTTATGTTTACGAGAGAGGACTTTATCATGAGTGAAATGCTAGTATGGATATGGTAACAGAACCTATACTGAGAATACGATGTCATCATAAGTACAGTTGAAGTCGGAAGTTTACATACACTTAGGTTGGAGTCATTAAAACTCGTTTTACAACCACTCCACAAATTTCTTGTTAACAAACTATAGTTTTGGCAAATTGGTTAGGACATCTACTTTGTGCATGGCACAAGTAATGTTTCCAACAATTGTTTACAGACAGATTATTTGGCTTATAATTCACTGTATCACAATTCCAGTGGGTCAGAAGTTTACATGCACTAAGTTGACTGTGGCTTTAAACCGCTTGGAAAATTCCAGAAAATTATGTCATGGCTTTAGAAGCTTCTGATAGACCAAAGTTCAATCACTGGAAAATAAAGTGGACGAACTACAAGCACGTATATCCTACCAATGGGACATTAACAACTGTACTATCTTATGTTTACATAAACCTTAGCCAAATACATGTAAACTCTGTTTTTCACAATTCCTGCCATTTAATCCTAGTACAATTTCCCTTTCTTAGGTCAGTTAGGATCAGCTTGGAATATTCCAGAAAATGATGGCATTATAAGCTTCTGATAGGCTAATTGACATCATTTGAGTCAATTGGAGATATACCTGGGGATGTATTTCAGGGCCTACCTTCAAACTCAGTGCCTCTTTGATTCACATCATGGGAAAACCAAAAGAAATCAGCAAAGACCTCCACAAAAGAAATTATAGGCCTCCACAAGTCTGGCAATTTCCAAATGCCTGAAGGTACCACGTTCATCTGTGCAAACAATAGTACGCAAGTATAAACACCATGGGACCACGCAGCCATCATACCACTCAGGAAGAAGACACGTTCTGTCTCCTAGAGATGAACGTACTTTGGTGCGAAAAGTGCAAATCAATCCCAGAACAACAGCAAAGGACCTTGTGAAGATGCTGGAGGAAACAGGTACAAAAGTATCTATATCCACAGTAAAACGAGTCCCATATTGACATAACCTGAAAGGCCGCTCAGCAAGGAAGAAGCCACTGCTCCAAAACCGGCATAAAAAAGCCAGACTACGGTTTGCAACTGCACATGGGGACAAAGATCGTACTTTTTGGAGAAATGTCCTCTGGTCTGATGAAACAAAAATAGAACTGTTTGGCCATAATGACCATCGTTATGTTTGGAGAAAAAAGGTGGAGGCTTGCAAGCCGAAGAATCATCCCAACCGTGAAGCACGGCGGTGGCAGCATCATGTTGTGGGATTGCATTGCTGCAGTAGGGACTGGTGCACTTCACAAAATAGATGGCATCATGAGGCAGGAAAATTTTGTTGCTTCAATATATCCACATCTCAAGACATCAGTCAGGAAGTTAAAGCTTGGGGAGCAAATGGGTCTTCCAAATGGACAATGACCCCAAGCATACTTCAAAAGATCTGGCAAAACGGCTTAACCTGTCTAGGATGAGAGTGCCGCTAGCGGCACTCCCCCCCCCACCCCCACTGAAAAGGCAGAGCCGCGAAATTCCCCCAAAAAATTTTTTTTAAATATTTAACTTTCACACATTAAAGTCCAATACAGCTAATGAAAGACACAGATCTTGTGAATCCAGCCAACATGTCCGATTTTTAAAATGTTTTACAGGGAAGACACAATATGTAAAGATGTACATCTATTACCTAAAAACACATTAGCATAATCCACCATCTTTTATTTGTCCACCAACACCAGTAGCTATCACCAATTCGGCTAAACTAAGATATTTATAGCCCCTAACCAAGAAAAAAACTCATCAGATGACAGTCTGATAACATATTTATGGTATGGGATAGGTTTTGTTAGAAAAAAGTGCATATTTCAGGTAGATGGCATAGGTTACAATTGCACCCACCGTCAGAAATGGACTAGAAAAACTACATAGAGCAACGTGTTTACCTACTTACTAATCATCAAACATTTCGTAAAAATACACAGCATACACTAATCGAAAGACACAGATCCTGTGAATACAGACAATATTTCAGATTTTCTAAGTGTCTTACAGCGAAAACACAATAAATCGTTATATTAGCATAGCACATAGCACATAGCAGCCCAGCATTGATTCTAGCCAAAGTGAGCGATAACGTCAACATCGCCAAAATATAATTTTTTTTTTAATTTTAATTTTTTTCTTTTTTTTTCTTTTTTCACTAACCTTCTCAGAATTCTTCAGATGACACTCCTGTAACATCATATTACACAATCCATATAGAGTTTGATCGAAAATGTTTATATTTAGCCACCAAAATCATGGTTAGACAATGTGAAATGTAGCCCAGCTGGTGAGAAAATGTCCATGCGCCATATTAGACAGTGATCTACTCTTATACATAAATACTCATAAACGTGACTAAAAAATATAGGGTGGACAGGGATTGATAGACAATTTAATTCTTAATACAATCGCAGAATTACATTTTTTTAAATTATCCTTACTTTTCAATACAGTTTGCGCCAAGCGAAGCTACGTCAAAAAACATGGCGTCCTAAGCCACTAACATTTTTCGACAGAAACACGATTTATCATAATAAAAATGTCCTACTTTGAGCTGTTCCTCCATCAGTATCTTGGGCAAAGGATCCTTTCTTGGGTCTAATCGTCTTTTGGTGGAAAGCTGTCCTCTTGCCATGTGGAAATGCCAACTGCGTTCGGGATGAACTGGAAGCGTGCCCAGCAATTCACAGCGTTTCAGAAATAAATGTCCCAAAATCGCACTAAACGGATATAAATTGCTATAAAACGCTTTAAATTAACTACCTTATGATGTTTTTAACTCCCATAACGAGTAGAAACATGACCAGAGTAATATTACTCCCTCCACTAATGCTTGGAACAGGTGCGGGTCGATGTCCTCCAGGCGCATTACGCAGCAAGAAAAGACTTGCTAGCTACAGGGTTTTTTAATTTATAGTGCCTGTGAACGCGCAATCGACCCCATTCAAATCGTCATCACGTAAAGGCATCCAGGGGAAGACGTAAGCAGTGTCCGTATACTCATAGCAATAACAGTGCCCTTTTAACTGACTCCAGATCAGGGGCCAACATTTCTGAAATCTGACTCCATGTCAGGGAAATTGCTGTAGAATGGGTTCTGTTCAACTTAGAGACAAAATTTCAACTCCTATAGAAACTATAGACTGTTTTCTATCCAATAATAATAATAATATGCATATTGTACGATCAAGAGTTTTGTAGGAAGCCGTTTCAAAAATTACAAGATTACCATAAATAGTGACAACAGCGCCCCCATCCTCAACAGGTTAAGGACAACAAAGTCAATGTATTGGAGTGGCCATCACAAAGCCTGGACCTGAATCCTATAGAAAATCTGTGGGCAGAACTGAAAAATCGTGTGTGAGCGAGGAGGCCTACAAACCTGACTCAGTTACACAAGCTCTGTCAGGAGGAATGGGCCAAAATTCACCCCACTTATTGTGGGAAGCTTGTGGAAGGCTACTCTAATGTTTTGACCCAAGTTAAACAATTTAAAAGGCAATGCTACCAAATACTAATTGAGTGTATGTGAACTTCTGACCCACTGGGAATGTGATGAAAGAAATATAAGATTAAATAAATCATTCTCTTTACTATTACTCTGACATTTCACATTCTTAAAATGAAGTGCTGATCCTAACTGACCTAAGACGGGGCATTTTTACTAGGATTAAATGTCAGGAATTGTGAAAAACTGAGTTTAAATGTATTTGGCTAAGGTGTATGTAAACTTCTGACTTCAACTGTATCTGTTTGAAATAATCCATCACATATTAACAGAAAGCTCATATGGGAACGTACTTGTTCTTTGATCTATGGCATGCTATTTGTATTGATTTTGTTGATTTGTGTAGATGTGTTGTTTTTGTGTTTGATTTGTGTTTGTGATATTTGTGTTGGCTTCCAGGGCCCAAGCTGTACAAGGAGCCCAGCTTCAAGTCCAACAAGTTCATCATCCACAACGCCATCTCCCGCTGCTGCCTTGCTGGCAAGGTCAACGAACCTCAGAAAAACAAGATTGTAGAGGTCAGAACTCTATAAATCCACAACTCCACTTAGATCCTTTTAAATAAATGTGTGCATCTCAAATGGCACCACCATCTTCCATTCTAGTGCACTACTTTTGACCAGGGTCTATAGGGCACTACAAAGGGAACAGGGGTGCCATTTGGGATGCGAACAACACCCCCTGTTAGAGGCCTTTTAAATCAACAACCTTGCTATCCTCCACTCCGCTGGATTGGCTGTCAGTCTACCAGGTTGGAGCCTCCACACTGCCACTGTTTATATCCTGTTCACCTCCTCTCTCTCAGTTCAGTTCAAAGGGCTTTATTGGATGGGAAACATATGTTTACATTGCCAAAGCAAGTGAAATGGACAAGCAAAAGGTGAACAGTAAATATTACACTCACACAAGTTCCAAAAGGATAAAGACATTTCATATTATGTATGTATACAGCGTTGTAACGATGTGCAAATAGTTAAAGTGCAAAGGGGGAAATAAATAAACATCAATATTGGTTGTTTTTACAATGGTGTTTGTTCTTCACTGGTTGCCCTTTTTTTTGTGGCAACAGGTCACAAACCTTGCTGCTGTGACGGCACACTGTGGTATTTCACCCAGTAGATATGAGAGTTTATCAACATTGGATTTGTTTTCAAATTCTTTGTGTTTGTGTAATCTGAGGAAAATATGTCTCTAATATGGTCATACATTTGGCATGAGGTTAGGAAGTGCAGCTCAGTTTCCACCTCATTTTGTAGGCACTGTGCACATAGCCTGTCTTCTCTTGAAAGCCAGGTCTGCCTACGGCGACCTTTCTCAATAGCGAGGCTATGCTCACTGAGTCTGTACATATTCAAAGCTTTACTTAATTTTGGGTAATTTACAGTGGTCAGGTATTCTGCCACTGACTCCTCTCTGGTTAGGACCAAATGGCATTGTAGTTTGCACTGTTTTTTTTGTTAATTCTTTCCAAAGTGTCAAGTAATTATCTTTTTGTATTCTCATGATTTGGTTGGGTCTAATTGTGTTGTTGTCCTGGGGCTCTGTGGGTGTGTTTGTGAACAGAGCCCCTGGACTAGCTTGCTTAGGGGACTCTCTCTCTCTTTCTCTCTCTCACTTAAATTCAAAGGGCTTTATTGGCATGGGAAACATATGTTTACATTGGCAAAGCTCTCTCACTCTTTCTAATGTGGATTCGTATTGAATTGTGTCACTGTTGAAGCGTTTTTAACATTGTTTTTATCTCCCCCTCTCCTTCTATGGTTCAGGAGATGGAGAAATGCCAGGCCAACCACTTCCTCATCCTCTTCCGTGACTCCAGCTGTCAGTTCCGGGCCGTCTACACCATGAACCCAGAGACCGAGGAGATGGTGCGCCTAACGGGCATCGGGCCTCGCGTCATCAGCCCCGCCATGGTGGAGTCCATCTACAAGTATAGTTCGGACCGCAAACAGTTCACCACCATCCCGTCCAAGACCATGTCCATGAGCGTCGATGCCTTCACCATCCCCGGGCACCTGTGGCAGAGCAAGCGCCCGGGCACCCCCAAGAAGCTGGGCACCCCCAAATAATGAGAACATCTCAATGATGGAGGAGGTGGTGGGCAGGGGGAGGAAGAAGGTGGACATATGTAAATCAGGGGCCCCTCTTCCCCCAGTCAACCCCCCACCCCCTCCTCCCCCCTCCTTTCTCTTATATTGGTTTGGTCCAGTGTTGGCTGTTGATTTGGGGACTGCTTTGGTTCAGTAGGCTGGTCAGGTAGACCGCCGGAAGGATCTGAAAGGAATAAATGACACTGGTGTCAGACATGTATAAACCGCCTGCCCCTTTAAGCCTGTCCAACCAGATGGTCTCTGCCCCTTTAAGACCAACCTGGGTCGTATTCACTAGGAAGCAAACGGACCAAAACAGGGAGGGACTACCTGAATGTGTCCAATAAGAAACGCTTGTTTTTCGTTGCAATATGTTTTGCTACGGTGTGCACCAATGAATATGACCCTCATCAGCTCAGTGTATGGGGGACATTTGTACATGTCATGTGACAAGGGGGCCAGCTACAGATAATCACTACTACTAAAGCCATTCATAGGGCCCTGTCTGTCACACACTACATCCCGTAGGGGCCTCTTATTGCCCCCCCCCCCCCCCAGCCTGATCTACCTAGATTGTAAAATAATAATGTTGTGATAGGTCAAGAATGAACAGGGCTTCTTCCCACCGTACTGGGCCTGGCTCCCCCAGCCTCCTACTGCTTTCCCACTGCCTCCCCTTGACTAACCCCGTCCACAGTCATCCATTGTGACCTTAAGCACTTGGTGGTGAGCGCGAGAGGGAACATCTCGCACACACTGCCGCAGCTCTCTGAACAGAACATGGGGGTCAGACCCGCAATCTCCCTCTCTTTCTCTCTCTCTTTTCTGTTTCTTTAATCTGACCTTCTTTCTTCTTTAATTCCAGGACTCTTTATCCTCCCGTCTGCTGCCTCTCCCTGCAGACGGGACAGAAGAACCCACCCTGAAAGAAATCCGACTTAGCAAACTGCTCTCTCATGAATGTAGGGCGCACCCGAACCACTCGGCTCCCCCGGGTGTGTTTTCGTTGGCCAGTCGAGGACTGGGAGGTACTGTATTGGGCGGGTCCACCGAGGGCTCTAGCACTCTTGACTGGCTGCCGTGCCTGTCAGTCAGAGCGGTATGAAGGACTCCGCCCAGCTCCAACTCTACTTCAGCTCTAGACATCTGGATGTTTTTTTTTTACACCACTACTTTTGACATGTTGTGCTGAGTGAATCGCTTCGGCCTTCGTGAGCAGAAATGAGAACTAATCCACACCCCCTTTACTTGCTTTATTTCCTATTTCAGTACGAGAGGTGGAATGAAAATAGCGTTATACCGTTGTACATTATTATCTTGATGAATGAAACTGGAAAAAATGAAGGAGGACTTTATACTCTGTTTAGCATTACCCAGGATTCACATTGTGTGGAAAGAGAAAAAGAAACGAAAATGAATGACAATTTAATATATATGAATGCTGTTTATTGCTAATTACTTTCAGTTTTGACAATGATTTGTACAAACAAGTTGAACTATGAATAAGCTAGCCTGCTGCTTTACCATTCGCGAGGTGTGCGTGTGTCTGAGAGAAGAGTGCGCCAGTGAGTGAAAGAGCGAGTGAATGAGTAGAAAAACCGTCTGACAACAGAGACTTAGCGAACTCTTCACAATCTGAGAAATAAACCCAGAAGGACAAAAATGAACAAGCTATGTCATTTGAGATCACACACACACATGTTACCTGTGAATGAAGGATAATCGGGACTGTATCAGCCCTAATTCGGTCCCGCTGCAGGGTATGGTGTGGTACTACAGTATTTGGGGTTTTGGGTAAGCCTTGACCCCATAGGGTACCATT
The DNA here is from genome assembly GCF_029448725.1 of Salvelinus fontinalis. Taxonomy (NCBI): domain Eukaryota; kingdom Metazoa; phylum Chordata; class Actinopteri; order Salmoniformes; family Salmonidae; genus Salvelinus; species Salvelinus fontinalis. The sequence continues at coordinate 66,779,374 of NC_074666.1, read as the reverse complement.
TGGAACACAACCCGTGTTTCTGGTCGAACCTGTAGGCACTAGTGGGTTCTGATTCCCTCTTGTCTTCATTTAGCACTATATCAGCTGATGTAGGCCAGCCAGCCAATCAGCTGCCATCTCTCCTGTCTTGTTTCACATCACAAACTGCCTCCCAACAACAACATCACGTTCCTGTCGTTTTGACTGAGATTTCAAATGGAAATCTGATAGATTTTTTGGTCTCTCTAAAAAGTTTGACAATGGGTTTGTATGTTCAGTGTGTATGGCAAGGAGTGTGAGATGAATGGACGTGTGTGACTGTGTTGGTGTTTGTAAAGGAGAGTACGTATGCGATAGTCAACCTATAACTGGATTCTGTGCAATTCTCCTGTAGACAGTAAGTCAGTCATGTAACCCCAAGGTGTGTTTGTTGGGTAAAGATTAGAAGGATTTTTTAGTTTCAAGATTCTATTATGATTATTATGATTTTATTTTTTTCTCCATTTAAAGTGGTGATTCAGATGTTCATTTCATAGAAGACATGTCCTGTATGTAGTCTTTTTTTATTTTGCTCTGTTACCACCGTGTCGATGTGGGCAGAGTATTTGTGTTCCTCTCGCAAAATTGTTCATGATTACAGATAACTGGACCAGGCTAATAAAATCCTTTTAAAAATCACCATTACCCCTTTCATTTATGTCATGCTCATTCTTAGTGTTTCTGGACCCACCTTAAATGAACAACTTTAAATGCTTAACAAAGCCTTCATAAACCCATTTATAGGGCTACATACAGTAGGTGCTTCACGAATCCATTTAGAAGCTGATTTGTACTATATTAAAATGTGTTCTAACACAATGTTTTTCTAAACGTGACAGCTCTTTTTCCACCCTTTATGTATACAGAATGGTATGTCCTTAAATGATTTCTAAAGCATCTTTCGTATGGAGGCCTTATAAAACCTTTTTAAAAGTTTAGTTACGTTGCCTATCGGTTCCACGTTTTAAAGGTTTGAGGGAATTTCTTTCCTTTTCAGTCTTTTTCCTCTCGCTTCATACTGTCAGCGTTGCACTGGGACTAGCTAACTGTTGGCTAAATGGTATGTGTGTAACTGAAACGCGTACCCTCTATGGCCCATGTCAACAAAAAAGTGTGTGGAAATGACAGTATAGGTTGAGCGCTTCATGCTTACACACACTTGATGCTTCCACAATTCTTGTTTTCAGGGGTAAAATTTGAGGGAGCATGGCTTACGGATGGTTGAGGTGGGCTAGGTCCCCCGTCTGGAAGTTGGCGAATTTAGCATTTTTCAAACAGCTGAAATGTCTTTTTCCTGCAATCTAGAACCATAATCATTATGCTTAATTGGCATCAACCCCCCCCAAAAAATTGGGATATCAATACATATACCTCTTGAGCAGTCAATCCTCCTGAGTGGTTATTTTAAAACGAAATATACTCAAATCTGGGTACAAGATTAAAGGAATGTGAATCTTATTCGGTACATTTAGTTATTGCTTTTCTAAAGCCTACCAACCTTGTCAACAGGCATGCCAGCTAAGCTAGACAAGCTAGCTACTCTGACTTGATTGATATCCTGAAATGGCTTCTTGGTAGCTAGTTATGAGATTGGGAACCTATCTGGGCTTGCTAAAGCCAACTGCAACAATTGCTAAGTGGCGAGTAGCATTACAGAGAAGGAACAAAAAAAGAATAAAATGTACAGGACAAATCTGAAGGGGCACGTGACGCCTCTGCTTGTTTATTTCAAACAGGTCTTGTGGTAAAGGGATGACATGCTTTACTCCAGATTTTATCTGACAGATAAAAACGATACACAACATTGTCTTGTCAAAAGATATGTATATGTCGTCTGCATAATGTGTGTACAGGAGAAGAGGAGAAAGCATATAGCAGCGTTTTGGTTCCTACTCCCATCTGACTGAATACTGACTAGTTAACTCAGGGTTTCAAACAAATGATCAATTGGAGTTATCTCCATTACTATTACATTACTCAAACTCATCTGAAAGCAGATGGATGTTGTTATTAACCACAGGCCCTGGATCAGATGTTAATGTCTTATCCCCTTAATGGTTAGGATTGGCGTTAGGGTCATTGGGTCCAGCTTTTGAAAAATGGATTTCAGCTATCGGATAGGAGTAAATGCAAAGAAAGAATATATAGAACCGGAGTCCCCATTCAAGTCAATGATTCTTTCATTCTATGCAGATAGGTAACTTTTGAAAAACTGGGCCCTGATCTCAGATCTGTGCTTTGGGACAATGTCTACCTTTGAGCAAAGATTACAATCTTGGTGGACATATAACAGGCTTATTGGCAGTTGAACAAGTCCTGGGCATCACGGTGATGTTCAGTATGGAGAAAATGTTTTGAAATGCAGTGAAACAGGGAGGTAATACCTATATTTGTCCTGTTTGCTTTCCGTTGCAAAATGTTTTGCTACGATGTGCCCTATTGAACAGACCCCATGGTCGTGTTTACCATGCTACACCTTGGCAAAAATGTTTTACAATGGAATACAAAAACACGTTTTTTTTATTGGACAAGTCCAGGTACTCCCTCCCTGTGCCAAATTAACACAACCCAGGTGAAGAGAGGGAGCCCACCAGCCAAGTCCAGCAGGCACCCTTCCAGCAGGTAGTTGTTCAGAAGTGCATACCAATCAGCATCTCTGAGTGGAACAGGGTTAAACGTCCCAAATGCCACCCTATTCACTACAGTATATAGTGCACTACTTTTGACCAGAGCTCTATGGGGGCCTGGTTAAAAGTAGTACACCATGTAGGGAATAGGTTGCCATTTGGGACAGTCCCAGGGTGTTGTAAAGCATTCTCTGTTAGCAGGGCAAGGCGGTATTCAGCTGTGTTTAGCGTGCAGCATCTCTGTGAGCAATGAGTTGCAGGGCAGATCACCCAGTAGGTGGCGCTGGTACAGATACTCCTCCACCTGCAGGCTGATGCTGCGAACCTCAGGAAGCCGTAGCAGCAGTTGGCCAAACTTGTCGGTGTGACCCGGGTGGGTGTAGAGGGTGTGGTCCATCAGGGTGTGGTTCACCCTTTCCTGGGTCCGCTCCACCTGCCTGCGGTCCTGCACCGACTTCACATCTGCAGGGTCGAGAAGGACAGGTAGAGACAGTTAGTGCATAGTTAGTTGAACATCTATAAACCATTTGTAGGGGACTATCCAAACTGACTTCACGTCTGCAATGTGAAAAAGACAGGCAGAGACAGTTTGAACAATTGGGAAGTCTTTACTATGAGATTGACTAATACAAAAACCCAATCAAGTTGTCCGTTTCCAGTGGAGATTCCTTGGCTGAGAATCAGTCAACCAGGGACCAAAACCAGAGACCTACAGCAGAGCTACATCAGAGCAAAGTAACATTCAGAAGGACGGGAGGACTCACCAGGGTTGAAGAGGACCAGGTATTTGAGGCACACAAACTCCTGTGTGTCCATGTGGAGGGCCTTGAGTTTAACCACCAGGTCCTGAGTCCTTGACACCAGACTGGTCAGAGTGACCCCTGCCTGGGTCAGGATGTTCGACACCTCAATCTGGATCAGAGAGACAGGAATATTTAGGACCTCCTGACTTGACACCATCCAGACCCATTGGGTGGAATTTCCTGTAGTCAGCATGCCAATTGCACACACACATAGTTGCCAAAGCTACAAAAGAGCAAAACGATATCATCTGAAAATAACTAGGTAAGATACTCAAGTGACATAGTGTGAGAGGAAGGCTCCACACCACTCTTCAGACTACACAGGACGTTCAAACTAGTTGGGACTTTCGGCCCTATTGTATTATTCAGGCAATGCATTATAGTATGAGCTAATTGAGGAGGAGGAGGAGATGGAAATTGTGAGGAAGAGGATGAGGACGAGCATGAGAACAAGTACAAGGACGACCACGAGGAGGACGGGAAGGAGGACAGGGATTGGAGGTGATAGCTACCTGTTGTCCTGTGACCAGATAGATGCAGCCTTCTCTGCTGTACGCCACCTGTCGACACAGGTGATCCAGCACCAGCAGCTCACTCCAACAGCTCTGCAGCAGCACCATCTGGTCCTCCACCTAAAGGAGTAACCACCAGAACCACACACAGGTCAGTTCACCTCTCAACGCGGTCGATTCAGGAAGTGAATTGAAAGTGTCCCATTGTTTTCTATGATAATAATTTTTGTTGTGTGTGTGTGTATGACCTTGAGCTCCTTGAAGAGAGCACTGTTCCTGGCCCATTCCACGAGCCCAAACAAAGTCTGGTCGGCCATTTTACACATGATACTGAAGGTGTTGAGGCGGTCGTGTTTCCCACGGCTTGCCTGCTCTCTCTGCAGGCTGGCCAGCACCTTGGCACACAGCTGGCGCTCATCCGGCTCACCCTCCAGAAGCTGGGCCAGGAAGCTAGGTGTGGGAGCAGTCAACGTGGAGGTTAAGGTCGGGGTTGAGCTCAGGGTAGTTGTGGGCGTGGTGAGTGGGGTGAGTAACCCGTTAGGCGTGGGCGGGGTTGGAGGTGCCGGGCCGTAGCTGTAAGGCGTCCTCTCACTTTTCTCCTGGTGGTATCCTGATCCCCCTCCATGGAAGGAACGGTGGTACAGTTCAGGGTAAGCCAGGGACGGGGGAGGAGCTAGAGCCCTCCTGTCCCGGTTCATGGTGCAGTCCAGAAGCATGGGGGGGAGCTCTGAATGGCCCATATTAGAGGGGTAGGCCTGTGATTGGTGGAAATTGTCAGAGGGCAGGGGTGCCGATGTGTGACTGGACATTAGGTGAATGTTGTTTGAAACGGAAGGCTGGTGCGTTTGTGCACTTTCCAGTTTGATCCTGTAGGGGGTGGTGTTGTGCTGCTGGTGGTGGTAGACCCCTCTCTGCTGTTTCATCTGCCTGTCTCGTCGATACAGAGGGCCAAACTTGTTCCGGCCACCTCTCATTCGGTCTGCCCTTACCGCTGTAGGACCAGAGAGTAACATACAGTAGAGGTACGAGTATAATGACACTATAATGAAGAGAGTAACATGAGTACATTAAAACTATATATTTTTAAAGTTACATGTGAATGAATGTATTGACACTATAACAAATGAAGAGAGAGTAACAGGAGTAACAATCCTGCCAGGAGGGCTCAGTGGGCAGGGATTGCATATGTTCGGGGAATATTCGAATGGTTCTAACTCCCATTGTGCCAGCACTGCCGGGTAAGCTCAATCAAACTCAGTAAAAGGATTTGAAAAGACAAACCAATACTACTTGAACCCAGGTCTGATGTCAGCATGTTTTAGTGTACACTATCTGATTCAGTTCTGGTTTATGAGTCCACAGATAAGTCATATGAGGGAGCAGAACATGGAAGGGTGTCAATGGAAGTAAAGGTAAGGCATTATGCAAGCTAGCAGAGGAGATTTCCACAGGTACACATAATGGGAACATTTCAGTACATGAGTGATAAAGTATATTGAAAGCCGGTGCTTTCACACAGGTGTGTTTCCTGAATTAATGAATAAAGCAATTAACATCCCATCATGCTTACGGTCATTATTAATAATTCTGGGCAGGCCATTATTTTGGCCATTACTTTGGCTACCATGGCTATGCCCCCATGAGATGACAATCCACAGGGCAGGAGTGGTCACTGAATGGTTTGATGAGCATGAAAACAATGTAAGCCATATGCCATGGCCGTCTCAGTGACCAGATCCCAAACCAGTTGAACACTTATGGGAGATTCTGGAGCGGTGCCTGAGACAGCGTTTTCCACCACCATCAACAAAACACCAAATTATGGAATTTCTCTTGGAAGAAGTCTCACATCCCTCCAATATAATTCCAGACACTTATAGACTCTATGCCAAGGTGCATTGAAGCTTTTCTGCATTGTGGTGGCCCAACGCCCTATTAACACACTTTATGTTGGTGTCCCTTATGCTGGCAGTTACCTGTATATCAGGGATGGGCAACTTTGATGGGGGTGGGGGCCTCAATCTGAACTCATCAGGGGGTGGGGGCCGCTGTTGCTCGCAGGATATTTTTGTTTGTTGATGTTGTAAATGTAACCTTTATTTAACTAAGGCAAGTCAGTTAAAAACAAATTCTTATTTACAATGACGGCCTACACCGGCCAAACCCGGACGACGCTGGGCCATTTGTGCGCCGCCCTATGGGACTCCCAATCACGGTCGGTTGTGATATAGCCTGGACTCATACCAGGGGGTCTGTGGTGACGCCTCTAGCACTGAGAAGCAGCGCCACTCGGGTGCTCTGGACTGATCAGAGGGCCTTCAAAAGGGGCTCACTAGTTGCCCATCCCTGCTTTAAATGCTTTCTGAGTCCCACAGGTCTGTCCTGTGCTGGGTCTCAAGGATTGTTTTGAGGACACACATTGATTGTTTAGGTGTGTGTATGCATGAGTTTGAGTGTGGGTGTATGCATTTGGTTTAAGTGTGTGTGTGCACGTGCACGTGAGTGAATGAGCGAGTGCCGTACCCTCTCTCTTCATGCCCACGGCCAGGCACTTCTGGAAACGGCAGTAGGGGCAGCGTTTCCTCTGGGAGGGGTTCATGGGGCAGCTCTGTCTCTCTGCACAGGTGTAACGCTTGTTGTTCTGCACCGAACGCTTGAAGAAACCCTGCAGATAGAGAGGGAGAGGAGATAGACAGAGCGAGGGGGGGACAGAGCTCAATCAAGCTGCTGCTGGGATGCCGTTTGTGTGCCTTGTTATGTCTCAAAGGAAACAATGAAATCACTTAGATCTACGATAGAGAGGTTAAATAAGATCTACGATAGAGAGGTTAAATAAAAATACTATTGGTTTCATGTTGCTGCTCTTGACTGAGCTGGCCTGGTGTAATGGAACAAATAAATAGTCCCAAAAGTAAGGAAAAACAACAACATCCCATCTGCCACTCCAGGCAGGCTCAATGTAACAGTCGACAAAATCATCCCAATACTATTTGAAACAAGTGTGTCATTGAAAAGAAGTGTGTCGTCGATCACGCTGAGCCTACATTACCTTGCAGCTCTCGCAGGTGAGCAGCCCATAGTGGTAGCCAGACACTTTGTCTCCACAGACTGGACAGACCTCCGCCTGATCTGGCCTGGTCTCTGGCTCGGTCTTCAGCTCCTGAGCTGGGGAGTGGGGAAGGTTTAGCGGTTTAGGATCCCCATTAGCTGTTTCACATGCAGCAGCTACTCTTCCTGGGGTCCACAAGGTGTTGGGGTGTCATGCATTGGCTAATGGCAGGGATTAAAGAGACCTCTGTGTGTCTGCTTGTTATTAAGTGGACGACCAAGGTCTGACTAAGGGCTAGATTCAATCCGATTTTAAAGGCAATGCTTCAGTGTTTCGTGGAGACCGCATCACGGTAAACACTGCATAAGTCAGTTGGCTCAATCAGAAATTACCTTTAAACGTCAATCACGCTATAATGCGGATCTTCTGCAGTCCGGATTGAATCTAGGCCTAAGTTAGTAGTCAAGTCAAGTGCTTGTACTTATACTTGTTAATCGATCTGAGTCTGAATTCACAAAGCATCACAGAGTAGGAGTGCTGGTCCCTCGTTATTCATTATGATTTAAAAGGCGAAACCAAACTGATTCCAGAACAGCACTCCTACTATGAGATGCTTTATGAACACGGCCCTGGTTTATTCTTCAGTAAATGAGAGGCGGCGGCCTCTGAACAGCCATCGTGTTATATTCTTATCACTCAGATTGATAGGCTAAAACTATACACTGAACTGTCTTACTGTGACACTTACGTAATTCATATTGACCATGTTTTTATTGAATGAACAGATTTGGACAATAAGAAACTACGTTTGGCAATGGAAATGACGATATTAAGAGGAAATTCACCAATGTCCATATCTGATAAGTAGTGAACGATTTAAAAGAAAGTTCCCTCTCCCTGAAGCTGTCTTCACACCCTACATTCAACTGATATATCAAAGTACTGTGACCACTAGCCTGGTTCCACACTGGATATCTGTATCCAACTCTTCTTTCCTTGTAATGCCATACATGTTTGGCTTGACAATGAACGAACAGAGAGAGGAGTTGGCCAAAGCACAAATCCCAAATCCGGTCCCGGGGACCCAATGGGGGTGCATATTTTGATTACATTTTGATTACTTGAATCACCTGTGTAGTGCTAGAGAAGAATACTAAAACGTGCACCCCCTTGGGGTCCCCAGGACCGAGTTTGGAAAACGCTGAACTGCACCATCAGGCTATATGATCACACCTTTCGTGTCACAAACAAACAAAACATTCTGAGAGGCACCTAGTAGCTTGAGAGGCAGCTAGAACAGTAACAGTAACAGAAGCAGTTATAGTCCAGGTCGGTAACAGCAACCGTAATAACAGTACAAGCAAGATTACCAGTCCAGGTCAGTAGCAGTACTCACATGTCGACGATCCCTCCGAAGACAACAGATCCAGAGGCTGGACCTGGCATAGGGCCTGGCCCTGGTCCGCATGGAAGTGGCCCTGAGGTACGTACATTTTGAAAGAGGGGATAGCCTAAATCACCCTAACTAGTTCCTCATAGCCCGAGGGAGCAGGAGCCCAGACAGACAGACAGACAGAGAGGCAGGCAGCCACAGCAGGACCTCTGCTGTCTGTCTAAGGACTCACTATTGGACTGTGCTCCATAGTGGACTTTGGACTTAGCTCCATGGTGGCGGTGCAATAAAATCCTGTCCTGACTTACTGGAACTCCTATCACAGCCTGGTGAGTGAAGATCTTCTTGGAGGAATTCCTGTGCAGTAAGTAAGTGCTGTAGGTAGGAAGGCATTTCTGCAAAGAAACCACTACTAAAGGACACCAATAACAATAAGAGACTTACTTGGCAAAGAAACACAAGCAATGGACATTAGACCAGTGGAAATCTGTCCTTTGGTCTGATGAGTCCAAATTTGAGACCTTTGGTTCCAACCTCTGTGTCTTTGTGAGACAAGGAGTAGGTGAACGGATGATCTCCGCGTGTGTGGTTCCCACCGTGAAGCATGGAGGAGGAGGTGTAATGGTGTGGGGGTGCTTTGCTGGTGACACTGTCAGGGATTTTATTTAGAAAGCATGGCTACCACAGCATTATGCATGCCATCTGGTTTGTGCTTAGTGGGACTATCATTTGTTTTTCAACAGGACAATGACCCAACACACGTCCAGGCTGTGTAAGGGCTATTTGACCAAGAAGGAGAGTGATGGAGTGCAGCATCAGATGACCTGGCCTCCACAATAACCCGACCTCAACCCAATTGAGATGGTTTGGGATGAGTTGGACCGCAGAGTGAAGGAAAAGCAGCCAACAAGTGTAGTAAGGCACTTAACCCCTTATTTAGCCGACACTCTTATCCAGAGTGACGTACAGTAGCAATTAGGGTTAGGTGCCTTACTCAAGGGCATAGATATTTCCCCTGGTCGGCTCGGGATTAGAACCAGCGACCTTTCAGTTACTGGCCCAACGCGCTTTAACCACTAAGCTATGTGCCACAGACTACAGTTCTGTGTTTTAAAACTAAAAAAAAACGTTTCCTGTATATTGAAAGTAATTTACTGGCTACTGCACTGCCAGTAATGTAGTGTAATTAAGTACCACCCCACAGAATACAGTACCATGCCGTATTTTTAGAGCACCAAAAACCCTTTGAACACTAGTGGGTGCATGGTATTGTTGTTTCTGGCTCATTAACATATGTTGAGGCATGTCTTGTAAGAGGCAATATTTTTAGCACCTGTTAGTGAGAGTGTTGAACCAATTTAACAGAAATTTGGTAGTAGTTCCGTAACAATTGAATGTGTGTAGGGGACAGATCAGGTTATCAGCAAGTCTAAAATCTTTAATGGTTTAGCCATGTCCTTTTGATCTGTTTCGCCAGTTAGTCAATGCCAGTTTAGAAGCCTTTGTTAGGGCCTCTTCAAGTGCAAGTGATATAAAACACACCTTTTTAATTGGTATGCTGTAATATATAATTACTCACTCAACAGCAATTGCTGTAATTTTATTACAATACATCAATAAAAGTACTGTATTCCTATTTTGCTATATATTTACTGGAGCATTCTATCAATGTTGTGGGACGGCAAAGAATTGTTGGGTCATTATCATATTTCGATACGTACCTTGTTAGTGGCTATATATTTTTGCACCGGTTAGTGAGAATGCCTACCAATTGAACAGATACGTGGAAGTAGTGCCCTACCAATTTAATGTGTATAGGGAACAGATTAGAGTGGTAACAACTCTTAAACCTTTCCTGGTTGAGCGTTTTGCCAAGTCCTTTTGGTCTGTTTTAAATATACAAAATACCTTGACGACCCCAATGTATCCTTAACTACAACAACATTCTCAGTAAAGGTTCCAAAAACGTTTTACTTCCTATGACTGTGATTTATTACTTCTTTTTTTTAAATCAACCTTATTATAAAAGCCACACAGCAGTAGAAATCCACTTTTTCGAGCTAAAAGATGATGGCCAGAGCTTACCCGTGATGTTGCACAACGATTTAAGTCAATAAGTCATCGTTTTAGTCAAAGTATGATATATTTGGGCTTGACGTGACACACCCGAACCTCAAATTTCGTGGAAAGCCGTGTGAATGCAGTCTTTTCCTATGATATGACATACCAATTCTTTTCAGCCTACGTTTCGTTTCATGGCTGGCTTTTATTTGAATGTTACCACCCACCAGCATGGCATTGTTTATTAATCAGAAACAGCTGTATATTTATTCCTCTTCGTGACTGAGATGAGCCAAACAGCCTTGAGTCCATTTAGCCGCCTGAGCCATTGCGCAAATAAAAATAGGGGTTACAAACTTATGTTTTTTGCATCTTCACTTGTTTTTTTTTTCTCCAGAAAATGATTATAAACAATTGGATAATTTGTAAATGTTCACTTGTTTTTTAACTAGTCTTAAAAATATGTATATATTACCATTTTATAAATGGTATAATTGTGTGATGTGATCACATTATGCAAACCCGCTCCCCTTGTCGCCCCAAGATGAATGTTTTTGACCACTAAAGGGTTGCTTCACTACACGCTTGTGTAAAATTAGCTAGAAACCACAAGTGTCTATCCAGATAATGCAAATGCACCCGCAAAAGAAAATTCAAGTAACTTATAGTTACCATGTCATTTGCGGCGTGCATGATCATGAGCAAAGTCATTGTAGCCTATCATTTCCCTTCCCATGTGAGAACCAAAGGCTTTGCTTTACTGCAGCAAAGGTTGGACCGGGACCACTATAATGTAGAGAAACGCATGTCAGCTATCTTTCAGTACTTATCGATTTTACCCGAGCTTCATCTTATTCTAACTATTTCTATGGCGGATTCGCAGCTGCAATTTATGGAAGATGCCAAAACTTTGGAGATAACAATAGATGGTGAAGTCAAAGATATAAAACAGAAAGGAAAACGCTGCATACTGCTGCTCATTCTCCCAGGTGATTTTATTGTAACAACGTTTCGACCCTTAGGTCTTCATCAGGCATCCATATCCCAGGTGGGGATGGAGGTGCTTATATACAGGGGCAGAACTCAGTGACATCACTTCCTGAAACAGGAGGTCAAAATATATAACATAGGTCCACAATATTAACATTCAATGTATCAAAATATAAGATACACAAGTAATGTGATCAATATTTACAATAACATATATATATATATAATATTCAATTACGATAAAAAAAACAATTTTGACATTATGAAACTATAAAAACGGTTTCAAGTCTAACTCCTCGTTAAGGTCAAGAGGAGAGTGTGTTGAGCCTATGGATCCAGAAAGTAAAGTAAAAGTGTTTGGATTAAACATAAAACCTGTATGACCTTACATTGTCTCCTGAAAATCTTGGCTCATCAGCAACATCAGACCTGCAAGTCACAATAAACTGGTTTATGACATGATTTGTAATTCCTACTGGAATCCAGCGGTGGATATCCAACAATTGGAATATTTTATCAGCCGCAACCTGCATTCAGAATAACTGCTTTGGTGAAGGACTCAGCAAACAAGACTAGCTAAAGCATCTAAACTGAAACAACCATCTCAGTAATGGGTGCAATAAATCCATCCCCTTACAGATTGTATTAGTTTTGAAAAATATATTTATCTTTGCATAGTATAAGATCAATTAATCAATCAATGTGCATGCAGAAACATAGATATTAAAACACACTATTCAAAAAAATCTACCAGCAACAAAGCATTTTGGGATGAGGCCCCTCCCACGTCTTTTTCATTCTGATAAAGTTAACGGAAATTAACTCAACACAGCCGAGTAACACCACCACACAGTTGTGATTCAAATAACATTTCATTTATTCACCGCATGCGGTGTCAATTTCAATCTCACTGATGTTAATCCCAATAGAATCAGCACTCAGATTTAACATTCACAACACTTTTAACCTTAACACTGAGATTTGAACACTTGTAAAGTGCCTAAGCAGAATGCAATATAAAGCTTGTGTGGTCCAGAGCCAAGAACTCTACCATCTATGGAAAAAGCCTGGGCTCTTGACGGGGACAATATAATTCTCACCACTGGTGTTTGTCACCTTCCAAACGGATTCTACATTGAATTTAGTATTCGCGATTCTCAAACAGTGGATCTGTAGTTGGTGTACTTCAACTCTAAAATTCTCTAGACTGTGTAAGACAAAACCCACCAAGAAAAGATAACAGGCAAATGCATATGTGGTCTCAATGTCTAAATAGTGACAGCAGGGATAGTTTGAACTGCAGAGGGATGGTTCTCCTCATAGGTGAGTGAATCAGCCCGTGCTTGATGAATAGCACTTGGTTGATCTCTGGGAGCAGGACACAGGAGAGCCGAATGAAAATGTGAGACAAATGTGAGACAAGAATGAATAAAATAAGTAATCACAGCAAAATAATATAGTTTGTGAGCTAGAAAATGAACAGCCTAACAGTCTGAGGCAATGTGCTCATTCTGCTCTAACTATTGACAAGGATAATGTGGCATTTCTTAATTGTCAGTATGAATGAAATTAGTGGGTCCTGCCGTGATGACTGTATTAGCTTTACACTACTTGTCCTATAGATTTTTGTAGTCTTAAAAATACACTGTTCTCGGTAAAGGTAATGTAATCTTACCTGCTTGCTATGCTCATACTTGCTTGCTCATACTTGCTATGAATGTGATATGTTCTTGTTTATCTAATTTAGTTTAATGCACTGACTGTAAGTCGCTCTGAATAAGAGTGTCTGCTAAATGACCAAAATGTAAACATTTAAATATAAATCAAAATACAAACAGTTTGAGAGCGCAGCTCCTTAGAATAATAATACCCAAGTGTTAATTTTTACATTTATATTTTGGTCATTTAGCAGACGCTCTTGTCCAGAGCAACTTACAGTCAGTGCATCAAAGGACCCCCCCCCCCCCCCCCCCCCAGAGGAAGTTGCCGCCACTTTTTCAACGTAATTTCCTGTCCTAGAGATGAAATGCACATTTAAGTTCCACCTCTGAACAATGATGAAGGCTACTTATACATATTCACAATAAAAAAAATATAAAAAAACAGCTAGCAAGTTACAACAATTAGATCGGTTGCTAGCTAGCTGGAGAAGATACCTTTATCACTAGCTAGCATGTCATTCCTGGCCAAGGAACATTTCAGCTATCTGTTTATTCCTTGTAATAATTTAAGCGGGCTACTTTCACATTTATTTGTGCATTACAAAATACATGTATTCTAATTAAATTGTTGAATTGTACCTCAAGCCAGTGAATTACGAATGACAGAATAGGTATTGACACTATTGAAATACCTATATCAAATACACGTAACAGAAATACTGCCCGTCGTTGACACTAAGCTGCCTGCACTGTAAATCAGCAACAGTTTACTAACCACTATACTTCCAGTAATGCACTGTAACATCTAGAAATACACCATGTTGCTGTAGTCAGCTGTTAACTTAATATGCTGCACATTTGTGTTTCAGTAAAGATCTGTGCTGTCAGTATTTTACTGTAAAGTTACAGTAACCTACTGGCTACTGTGCTGCCAGTAATGTACTGTAAAAATTACAGGACTTTTTTTTTTTTTTACAGTGTAGACAGATGGGTAGGCAGGTAGATAGGTTGGTAGGCAGACAGGTAGGTTAGTAGGTCAGCAGGCAGGAAGGCAGATCAGTAGGCAGGTAGGTAGGTGGGAAGGCAGGCAAGTAGGAAGGCAGGCAGGTAGGTTGGTAGGTGAGGAACAATACTAAGAAGATTACAACCCCAAAGTGCAAGAATACATTTGTGTCCTTACCTTGTAAGCGGTCTATGGAGAAAAAAAACTGAATACAATCCTACACGCTTTGGGTTTGTTTTTGTAGCCACTGCCACCATCCGATAACTTTAGTAGCGTTTCACAACCGAAAACCAATAAAAGCAAATTAACCCAATATTACCATGCTTTAAACTTCTTGCCCAAATCTTCTCAAAGTAACTTCAAACAGTGCAAACCCGCATTTGGGGCCCTGGGACACTGACCTCCAGGGGTGCAATTTCAAGAGAAGCCTGGATTTAATTGTACTCAATAGGCAACATTCCAGATCACTTACCAGGTGGGTGCAGATAACAACATGCCAATCACTGGGCTGGAGCACAACATGGTAATCTTAATGATGTGCCGACTGACGTCAGAGATAAGACAGCAGTCCAAGGGTGATCACTTATCTAACTTTCCCCTCTGTCGGGATATGAATTATGACATTCATGGACACGTGGTATGAGTCCCAAATTGCAACCTATTCCCAATATAGTGCACTACTTTTGACCAGGGTGCACTTTATAGGGAATTGGGTGTCATTTGGGATGCAATCTATTTGTCCCCTGGGATTACGGGCCTATCATATCCAAGTTATGTTTCTAGTGAAGCCTTATATGTTCTGGAAAAGATACGTTATCTAGGTTATGCTTCTGTTCAGGAAATGGATGATGGTGGTTCAAAATTGTTTGGTACTAGTTGAACAAAACAATTTTACACTAGTTGAACAAAACAATTTTACACTAGTTGAACAAAACCAATTAAACTACAAAACTAAGACACTATTAAACCTTTAATATTCAAATATTTCCTCACGAACAAATCATGTTACGGTATTAAAATCTATCACAACATGGGATAATTAGATTCTTCCTCTATAGAAATAGGACAGTTAAAATATCAACCCATGAACGGTTCTATCAAGAACCCTTAAAGCTTTGGAGGGTTCTTCCTATAACTCTCTATGAATGGTGAACCGGATGAACCGGATTTATTAACCTTGAAAATGTCATTATTATTGACAATACATTACATACTGAAAGAATGGCGCCGGAGGGGATGGCTGCCGCTTAACGGGCTCCTAAGCAATTGTGATATTTTGTGTGTTTTTTTTCCGCATTGTTTGTAACTTATTTTGTACATAACCGTCTCTTATGACCGAAAAGAGCTTCTGAATATCAGAACAGCGGTTACTCACCTCGAACTGGATGAATATTTATTATTTAATGAGTCTGACGCAAAGGATACAATGTTGCTCCCAGACAAGACCCAAATCCCCATTATTCGATAGAAGAAAAGAAGGAAATACAGGGGTGCAGATCAGGGTGCCTTGTGAGAATTCGTGGGCCAGTGGGTAACCCGCCTCTACCATCCGTTCTATTGGCCAACGTGCAATCACTGGAGAATAAACTGGATGAGCTCCGTTCGAGACTATCCTACCAACCGGACATTAAAAACGGTAATATCTTGTGCTGAACAACGTCATGGATAATTTACAGTTGGCTGGGTTTTCCGTACATCGGCAGGACAAACAGCTATGTCCGGTAAGATGAGGGGTGTGTCTATTTGTCAATAACAGCTGGTACGCGATGTCTAATATTGAGGTAGTCACGAGGTATTGCTCACCTGAGGTAGAGTACCTCATGATAAGCTGTAGACCACAGTATCTAAAAAGAGAGTTTTCAGCTATATTTTTCATAGCCGTCTATTTACCACCACAAACTGACGCTGGCACTAAGACCGGACTCAACGAGCTGTATAAGGCCATAAGCAAACAAGAAAATGCTCATCCAGAAGCGGCGCTCCTAGTGGCCTGGGACTTTAATGCAGGCAAACTTAAATCCGTTTTACCTAATATCTACCAGCATGTCACTTGTGCAACCAGAGGGAAAAAAACTCTAGACCACCTTTCCGCCACACACAGAGACGCGTACAAAACTCTCCCTCGCCCTCCATTTGGCAAATCTGATTCTATCCTCCTAATTCCTGCTTACAAGCAGTACCAGTACCAGTGACTCGCTCAATACAGAAGTGGTCAGATGACGTGGATGCTACGCTACAGGACTGTTTTGCTAGCACAGATTGGAATATGTTCTGTGATTTATCCAGTGGAGTTGAGGAGTATACCACCTCAGTCACCGGCTTCATCAATAAGTGGATCAACGACTTCATCCATTTTTTTGATTTTTAAAAATCTATATTTAACTAGGCAAATCAATTAAGAACAAATTCTTATTTACAATGACAGCCTAGTGGGTTAATTGCCTTGTTCAGGGGAAGAACGACAGATTTTTACCTTGTCAGCTTAGGGATTTGATCTGGCAACCTTTCAGTTACTGGCCCAACGCTCTAACCACTAGGCTACCTGCCGCTCAAAAATACAGTGACCGTACGTACATATCCCAATCAGAAGCCATGGATTACAGGCAACTTCCGCACCGAGCTAAAGGCTAGAGCTGCCACTTTCATGGAGCGGGACACTAATATGGACGCTTATAAGAAATTCTGCTATGTCCTCAGACGAACTATGAAACAGGTAAAGCATCAATACAGGACAAAGATTGAATCTTAATACACCGGCTCTGATGCTCGTCGGATGTGGCAGGGCTTGCAAACTATTACGGACTACAAAGGGAAACCCAGCCACAACCTGCCCAGTGACGCGAGCCTACCAGACGGGCTAAATGCCTTTTATGCTTGCTTCGAAAAAAGCAACACTGAAGCATGCATGAGAGCACCAGCTGTTCCGGACGACTGAGTGATCACGCTCTCCCTAGCCAATGTGACCAAGACCTTTAAACAGGTCAACATTCACAAGGCCGCGGGGCCAGACGGATTACCAGGACGTGTACTCAGAGCATGCACGGACCAATTGGCAAGTGTCTTTGACATTTTCCACCTCTCCCTGACTGAGTCTGTAATATCTACATGTTTCAAGCAGAACACCATAGTCCCTGTGCCCAAGAAAGCGAAGGTAACCTGCTTAAATGAGTACTGCCCCGTAGCACTCACGTTTGTAGGCATGAAGTGCTTTGAAAGGGTGGTTATGGTTCACATCAACACCTTCATCCCGGAAACCCTAGACCCACTCCAATTTGCATACCGCCCAAACAGATCCACAGATGACGCAATCTCAATTGCGCTTCGCACTGCCCTTTCCTATCTGGACAAAAGGATCACCTATGTGAGAATGCTGTTCATTGACTACAGCTCAGCTTCAACACCATAGTGCCCACAAAGCTCATCACTAAGCTAAGGACCTTGGGACTAAACAGCTCCCTCTGCAACTGAATCTTGGACTTCCTGACGGGTAGGCAACAACACATCTGACACGCTGATCCTTAAAATGGGGGCCCCTCAGGGATGTGTGCTTAGTCCCCTCCTGTGCTCCCTGTTCACCCACGACTGCGTGGCCGAGCATGATTCCAACACCATCATTAAGTTTGCTGACGACACAACGGTGGTAAGCCTGATCACCGACAACGATGAGACAGCCTATAGGGAGGAGGTTATAGACCTGGCAGTGTGGTGCCAGGACAACAACCTCTCCCTCAACGTGAGCAAGACAAAGGAGATGATCGTGGATTACAGGAAAAGGAGGGCTGAACACCCCCCCATTCACATCGACGGGGCTGTAGTGGATTGGGTTGAGAGTTTCAAGTTCCTTGGTGTCCACATCACCAACAAACTATCATGGTCCAAACACACCAAGACAGTTGTGAAGAGGGCACGACAACACCTTTTCCCCCTCGGGAAACTGAAAAGATTTGGCATGGGTCCCCAGATCAAAGTTCTACAGCTGCACCATCGAGAGCATCCTGACCAGTTGCGTCACCGCCAGGTATGGCAACTGCTCGGCATCCGACTGTCAGGTGTATGGCCCAGTACATCACTGGGGGCAAGCTTCCTGCCACCCGGGACCTATATACTAGGCGCCGTCAGACGAAGGCTCAAAAAATGTCAAAGACTCCAGTCACCCAAGACAGAGACTGTTCTCTCTGCTATCACACTGCAAGCGGTACTGGAGCGCCAAGTCTAGGTCCAAAAGGCTGAACAATTAATCAATTGGCCACCTAGACTATTTGCATTGACACCCCATTCCCCGCCCTTTGTTTTTACACTTCTGCTACTCGCTGTTTATTATCTATGCATTCTCCCTTTACCCCTATCTACATGTACAAATTACCTCGACTAACCTGTACCTGCACACATTTCTTTTTGTCAATAAAGTTTTTGTATACATTTTTTAAAATCAATATGACATTACACAACACAAATAACAACAAAAACATAACACCCAACAAGACAGCAAACAAGGCAGCAACTTTCAATCATATATCATTGGTTGGAATATCAATCAGCATATATAAAATATTATAAAAAAAGTAATACAATACAAAAAAACACCCATGACACATACAGTACCAGTCAAAAGTTTGGACACACCTAATCATTCAAGGGTTTTTCTTTATTTTTACTATAGTGAAGACGTCAAAACTATTACATAAAACATATGGAATCAT
The DNA here is from genome assembly GCF_029448725.1 of Salvelinus fontinalis. Lineage (NCBI taxonomy): Eukaryota > Metazoa > Chordata > Actinopteri > Salmoniformes > Salmonidae > Salvelinus > Salvelinus fontinalis. The sequence continues at coordinate 66,760,557 of NC_074666.1, read as the reverse complement.
GTAATTGTCACGTTCCTGACCTGTTTTCTGTTGTTTGGTATGTGTTTAATTGGTCAGGGCGTGAGTTTTGGGTGGGTAGTCTATGTTATGTGTTTTCTATGTTGGGTTAATAGGTTGCCTGGTATGGCTCTCAATTAAAGGCAGGTGTTTGGCGTTTCCTCTGATTGAGAGTCATATTAAGGTAGGTTGTTTCACATTGTTTGTTGTGGGTGGTTGTCTTCCGTGTCAGTACATGTTACCACACGGGACTGTTTCGGCTTGTCTGTTCGTGTGTTCTTCGTTTCATGTAAGTTCGTAAGTTTAGGCCTGTTTAGTTCGTTTTGTTATTTTGTATTTCTAAAGTGTTATTTCGTGTTTCGTCGTTTTTGTCTAATAAATCATTATGTCCACATACCTCGCTGCGTGTTGGTCTGATCCATGCTCCTCCTCATACGAGGAGGAGGAATATGACGACGATCGTTACAGTAATAACCTAAAAAGTAGTCACCCTTTGCCTTTACAGCTTTGCACTCTGTTGGCATTCTCTCAACCAGCTTCACCTGGAATGCTTTTCCAAAAGTCTTGAAGAAGTTCCCACATATGCTGAGCACTTGTTGGCTGCTTTTCCTGCACTTTGCGGTCCAACTCATCCCTAACCATCTCAATTGGGTTGAGGTCGGTGATTGTGGAGGCCAGGTCATCTGATGCAGCACTCCATCACTCTCCTTCTTGGTCAAATAGCCCTTACACAGCCTGGAGGTGTGTTTTGAGTCATTGTCCTGCTGAAAAACAAATTATAGTCCTACTAAGCGCAAACCAGATGGGATGGCATATCGCTGCAGAATGCTTTGGTAGCCATGCTGGTTAAGTGTGCCTTGAATTCTAAATAAATCACTGACAGTGTCACCAGCAAAGCACCACCACACCATCACACCTCCTCTTCCATGCTTCATGGTGGGAACCACACATGTGGAGATCATCCGTTCACCTACTCTGCGTCTCACAAAGGCACGCCGGTTGGAACCAAAAATCTCAAATTTGGACTCATCAGACCAAACGACAGATTTCCACTGGTGTAAGGTCCATTCCTCATGTTTCTTGGCCCAAGCAAGTCTCTTCTTGTTGTTGGTGTCCTTTAGTAGTGGTTTCTTTGCGGCAGTTTGACCAAGAAGTCCTTATTCACGCAGTCTCATCTGAGCAGTTGATGTTGAGATGTGTCTGTTACTTGAACTCTGTGAAGCATTTATTTGGGCTGCAATCTGAGGTGCAGTTAACTCTAATGAACTTATCCTCTACAGGAGAGGTAACTCTGGGTCTTACTCCCTGTGGCGGTCCTCTTTTTTGGTTTTTGCGACTGCACTTGAAACTTTCAAAGTTCTTGAAATGTTCCGCATTGACTGACCTTCATGTGTTAAAGAAATAATGGACTGTAATTTTTCTTTGCTTATTTGAGCTGTTCTTGCCATAATATGGATTTGGTCTTTTACAAAATAGGGCTATCTTCTGTATACCACCCCTACCCTGTCACAACACAACAGATTGGCTCAAATGCATTAAGGAAAGAAATTCCACAAATTAACTTTTAACAAGGCATACCTGTTAATTGAAATCCATTCCAGGTGACTACCTCATGAAGCTGGTTGAGAGAATGCCAAGAGTGTGCAAAGCTGTCATCAAGGCAAAGGGTGGCTACTTTGAAGAATCTCAAATATAAAATCTATTTTGATTTGTTTAACTCTTTTTTGGTCATGTAACGTGTACGCTGGGAGTTGGGAAGCAAGTTCAGGGAGTGTATTTAAGAAATAAATGAACATAGAACAAAACAATCAACACAGGTAGCGTACAGGCATGAACACTGGAACAGAAACAATAACACCTAGTGAAAGAATCAAAGGGAGTGACATATATAGGGAAGATAATCAGGCAGGTGATGGAGTCCATGTGAGTCTGATGAGGCGCAGGTGCGCGTAATGATGGTGACAGGTGTGCGTAATAATGAGCAGCCTGTTGACCTCGAGTGCCGGGGAGGGAGTATACGTGACAGGTCACTACATGATTCCATGTGTGTTATTTCGTAGTTTTGAAGTCTTCACTATTTTACAAAGTAGAAAATAGTTAAGATAAAGAAAACCCTGGAATGAATAGGGGTGTCCAAACTTTTGACTGGTACTGTACAAGCGGTCACCCTAGTCCCAAGGACACCTTAGTAAAAAAATTATAAAACGGAAATATGAAAGCGTGCACCGCCTTTCTATGGTGCACTGCCTTTCTTACTCTTATTTAACCATAGCATATAACTAACAATACTTGTTTTCACCCACTAAATGGCAATAAGTAAAAAGAATAAGAGAATAAAAATGTAAAGGGGAAACAACATTTTCTATGCACCCCCTGTATATAGCCTCATTATTGCTATTTTGTGTTACTTTTTTTATTTACATTTTATTTAGTAAATATTTTCTTAACTCTATTTTCTTAAAACTGGATTGTTGGTTAAGGGCTTGTAAGTAAGCATTTCACGGTAAGGTCTACACCTGTTGTAGTCGGCGCGTGTGACAAATACAAATTGATTTGATACACTGAGTATAAAAAAACATTAAGATCACCCGCTCTTTCCATGACACAGACTGACCAGGTGAAAGCTATGATCTCTTATTGATGTCACTTGTTAAATCCACTTCAATCATTTCAGATGAAGGGGAGGAGACAGGTTAAAGAAGGATTTTTAAGCCTTGAGACAATTGCATGTTGGCTTGTGTCAAGAACTGCAACGCTGCTGGGTTTTTCATGCTCAACTGTTTCCCATGTGTATCAAGAATGGACAAAGGACATTCAGCCAACATGACTCAACTGTGGGAAGCATTGGAGTCAACATGGGCCAGCATCCCTGTGGAACGCTTTCGACACCTTGTAGAGTCCATGACCAGACAAATTGAGGATGTTCTGAGGGTAACCTTAATCACCCACAATCTGCATTCAGAATGACTGCCAGGGTAGGGAAGATTGAGTACTGAGACTACCTCAATCATCTAAACTGGAACAACTGCCTCAGTAATGTACGCAATAAATCCAATTACTAACAAATTGGATTAGTTTCGAAAACTGTATGTTCTTTATCTTTGTGTAGCATAAAATTAATCAACCAATCAATTTACATGCAAAAACAGATATTATAGTATAACAAATAATTCTGAAAATCTCCAATAGCTCATGCTGGGAAATATTATATATGGTTCTATGTAGAACCCTTATTGCCTTCCAAAGAATCCTTCTTGCCTTCCAAAGAATCATCAAAGAACCCTTTCTTCCAAAAACGGTTCTTATAATGTTTAAGATTCGAAGAGTGTACTTGTGATCTGTTTTCTTACTATTCTGAAGTATTTGAGAAGTTTCCTTCTTAGAACATGCCCTCGTTATTAACGGCGCCACTGAATGGCGAAAGGTGTACAGTGTTCACTGTATACGACTTCACTGTATTTTTGAAAAGAGTGACTGAAACAAAGTCGCTCTGGATAGGAAGGTCTGCTAAATGACTAAAATGTCAAATGTAACATTTCATTTGTAATGTTCATTGTAATCTCTCAAGGACAGACTATATAACAAATATGGTATCTGACACAATTACCCAAGATTTTATGTTCATTATAATCATACTGTATTCACCACCACTCGAGTACGACCAAAGAGCTGGAGAGGATTTGTTTGGCATATATTTAAGGAAACAAACTCAACACAGACACAATTCATATTTTATTGAGAAAAAGATCCAAATCATGTCCAACATTGAATGTTGTAGTTTGTGAAAAGTAACTTCCTTTTTGACAAACGGAACCAGTTATTTAGTACAAACGTATCCCTGTCTACATTCCCCCCACATCGTTAGAACCTCTATGTATAGAGTTCAAATCACGGGTCTAGGGGGTGCTAGTCACCTCCCTAACAAATTGAACCCTGAATAAGTATGAGCAAAGTTTGCATACACTCTACAGTTTGTATACACTCTATAGTATGTGGCATATTGATTTTGGATTATATATTTTTTGCCCCCAAACCACATTTTCTCAGATGTTCTCAGTCTACCATGCACCTCCCATTGGTCCTCCTCAAAGTGGTAATGCCAGACTCAGCAGTAGTGGAGGAGGATGTTTAGGAGGAGGTAGGGCACACAGGCTCTCCCTCAACCATGTACCACACCTCGTTGTGCCTATTCAGAATCTTCATTGGGCTGTAGGACACATACACACACACACACAAAATATTAAAGTATGTTTGAAAAAGTATTTTGGTGGAATTGTGTTGGATGCTGGATATGAGTATATTGAAGGATTTGTATCCGTGCTCTCACCTGTCATATCCCACAGCATAGTGGTAGTCTTTGTTGTAGGTGGCCTGGACGTTGTCTAGCTGCCTTTTCAGCAGCATAGAGTTTACACTGGATGTCAAAGACATCATCCATCCACCGTAGCTCCTCACGTACACTTTCATGTCTGGCGTCTCTGTAAAATACACCTGCACGGGGAAATCACAAAGACATCCACATTGTTAACCAGCGGTCTTGAAAAAAACATGACATACTTAACATGGGTTCAAATGGTATTTGTGTTTTTTCAAATACTTAAGGTTCGCTCGATTGAGCTTGCCTGGCTCAATGGCGCCGTGGAAAAGTCCCAAAAGTGCAAACCCCACCCACCTGGCACTCTATAAAAGCTAAATCGAAGTATTTGAAAGATACTTCTTGAACCCAGGTCTGATAGACAATCATATTATGTCCAACTTAGATTCAGTTTTTCTAGTGCCAGGTGGGTGAGGTTTGCACTGTTGGGACTATTCCATTGGTGCCATTGAGCCAGGCAAGCTCAGCGTAAGTATTTGAAAAAACACACAATAAACACACACAGGACGCTGAGGCCTTCAAACACTTACTGCTGCTTTAACACTGACGACTGGTAGTTTTTACCTCGCTATTCTAAAAACAGGGTATTTGATATACCTATTTACAGTTACTGGGACTTTAGGAACTGCAACTACAACAAAGATGCATGATCTAAATGTTGTCTCTAACTATTGAGTGTGTGGGTAATATGTAACCATTTTTAGAGTTTTCTTTTTATATGATTTAATATTTTAGTACATTGAGTATATGTAAATGTTTTTCTGATACAGTGGTGCAGTTAGCGTATAAGCTGCCTCAAGTTCTCAGTTGTGTGTGTGTGTGTCACATGTATAGGAAGTTCACAAATATTACAGACCCCTGGATAACGATGTGGATGTCATTGTGTCAGGTTTACAGGGTTTTGACAGGTGTCAGCAATATGGTAATAGCTCCACTTTGCCCTCTGATAGGCTAAGTGGAAGTTTCACCATATTGCTTAAACCAATCAAATCCTCTCAGATCTTTACAAGTGCATAGGGCGTAGGGTCTATTTGGGATTTGGCTTTACCTTGTCATCAGTGGGTCGGGGAGGAGTCATCTGATAGTCAGACGGCAGGAGGAAGCTGATGGTGAAGACAGACGACGCCCACATCTTCTTCTTCTCTTCAATTTTGACAGTCACCGGAGCTGTCATGTCAATGTTGACGCCTATAGGAAAAATGTGTGTAAGCACATGTTACCAGGTAGACACGCATGGAAACAGACTCATGCACGAGCATCCACAGGCGCACACACACACACACACACACACACACACACACACACACACACACACACACACACACACACACACACACACACACACACACACACACACACACACACACACACACACACACACACACACACACACACACACACACACACACACACACCAGCCTTGTTGGATCCGGTGATGTATTTAAAGAGTCTCCGGAAGGCAGTGTAAGTGGCCTTGTCCATGAAGTAGCATTCCTCGTCTGTCGACACCCATTTCACCGAGTCATAGTGGCGCACCTGTAACACAGACACAAACCTTCACTCAGAGTCCTGTGTTGGAGAGTGTATTGAGTTACGGATGTTGAGAACGCGATTAGGGTGATCTACAACCCTGCATGACTTGATCTACAACATGTCTCCAATTACCGAAACCCAATGTGATAACCAAAATGGGGGTGATAATGATGATTATCATGTTGTTGATTTGACATATTCTAATGCAAATGCTATTGTTTTGTATCTGCTACCCTGACCAACAACTAAACATTTAAAAAAATTGGTCACAAAAAAGGTGGTGAAACAAACTCCTAAATTGTAGCCCCAATGTGCCATTCGTTTGTGCTGCACAAGACTCACCTCATAATCGTCATTCTTGCACACCAGATCATAGAGCAGACATTCCTTTGACTCGGTGCAGAAGCTAGACTCAGAGGAGTTTCTAAAGGAATCAGTGGAAAAGAAATCAATAAAGAACAACAGCATGCGATTTAGCCCGAAAACTGTTCGTTCACTATACAAACAGAGAAGTCATTCTGAAACATGTGGTTACGATGTGAGGAAAGTAAGAACAGATGTGTATTATAACTTCGTTACCCAATTCTGGCTTCAGCAGTCAAGATGAGAAGCAAGCCAACCAACCCTGAAAAATAAACCCTGAAGTACACACAAACAGTCAGTGTCATCACATTAAACACCTAAAGTACACACAAACAGTCAGTGTCATCACATTAAACAGCTAAAGTACACACAAACAGTCAGTGTCATCACATTAAACACCTAAAGTACACACAAACAGTCAGTGTCATCACATTAAACAGCTAAAGTACACACAAACAGTCAGTGTCATCACATTAAACACCTAAAGTACACACAAACAGTAAGTGTCATCACATTAAACACCTAAAGTACACACAAACAGTCAGTGTCATCACATTAAAAACCTAAAGTACACACAAACAGTCAGTGTCATCACATTAAACACCTAAAGTACACACAAACAGTCAGTGTCATCACATAGACACAATGTAATACTCTTTCACACTCTTCACATATCGTGCTGCTACTCTGTCCATTATCTCTCCTGATTGCCTAGTCACTTTTACCCCTACCTACCTGTACATATTACCTCAACAACATTCTACCCCTGCACAATGACTCGGTACTGGTACTCCTTGTATTTAGCCTCGTTATTGTTATTTTACTGTGTTACTATTTCCTTTTTTATTTTGCAAATTATTCTTCGTTTTTAACTCTGCATTGTTGGGAAAGGGCTCGGAAGTAAGCATTTTACTGTAAAGTCTACTACACATGTTGTATTCAGCGCATGTGACAAATACATTTGATATGAAAACCTAAACCTCACATGAAAAACATAAAGTACACACAAGCAGTCAGTGACATAATCATATAAAAAATATGTTATACAGACATAACTGATTAAGATCGTAATATTGTAATACTTTAAAAGACAGTAAACTGTGTTATTACCCATTCCTATTTCTAGAAAAATCACTCTTGCTTTAGTTACTTAACACCATAACAACTCAAACAAGCCTAGTCAATGCAATGATAAACTATCATTTATACTTACATTGTGCTGAATGTGTGTCTCTTAGATCAGCTCAGTTCAGATGCATTCACTGGTCTGAGGGACATGCTTGCGCAGAAACTATTTATACAAACTGAGGGTATTTGCATCACCCCCAAAAACACACCCACTTCACCACAGAATGTACAATGGACTTCACATGCTGAAGAGAAGAAAAGGTGGTTTATAAATAAGTGTGCGGCAAATTAGATAACGTGAGAAAATCGATCTTGATGCGTCTTTGAAAAGCAAGTATAGGCTTATTGAGAAAGAGGCTGTAACTAGATCCATCACGTGTAGGAGACTATTATATATTTCTGTTTCGTAATTAAAGCCTTTGCTGTTTCGCAATAACAGCCTGGCTGTCACGTTTAGACTAAATAAATAGCACTTGCATGTAGTTTGTTCACTGAGCACTGCTGGGTCAACATTACCAATCACTAGTGGATAATGGAGTAGCCCTGTTTATAACTGGTGCTAACATGGACTCTTTGTCCTGATCTTGTCCACATTCTGATTGTGCCCACATTTTTAGACAGGTGTAGATGATTTAAAGACACATTGGGATCAGATCTTCCTTACCACCTCCGGAGGTCATCCACATTTATTATGATATTACGTTTTTATAATGTAGAGTGAAATTAAAATAAAAAAATCAGATGCACATTGGGCAAACATTTTCCAATTCATATCAAACCATATTCCCCACCTACAAAAGCAGATAAGACAGCACTTGCACGACCCAAAGAGCTCAGCTTCGACCCCCAGAGTAGCCAAGAAAACAGAACTCTGGGGTGTATCTCAATAGTCTAAAAATGATTAATTTTTAAACATTTTAGCAGACACTCTTATCCAGAAGGACTTACAAGAGCAATTAGGGTTACACATTTTTCTGCCTAGTCGGTTTCGGGCATTTGAACCAGCAACCTTTCAGTTACTTGCCCAATGACCTATATCCATCCTGCCCTGCCTATCTAAGGTCTTCGAAAGCCAAGTCAACAAACAGATCACTGACCATCTCGAATCCCACCGTACCTTCTCCGCTGTGCAATCCGGTTTCCGAGCCGGTCACGGGTGCACCTCAGCCACGCTCAAGGTACTAAACGATGTCATAACCGCCATCGATAAAAGACATTACTGTGCAGCCGTCTTCATCGACCTGGCCAAGGCTTTCGACTCTGTCAATCACCATATTCTTATCGGCAGACTCAGTAGCCTCGGTTTTTCTAATGACTGCCTTGCCTGGTTCACCAACTACTTTGCAGACAGAGTTCAGTGTGTCAAATCGGAGGGCATGTTGTCCGGTCCTCTGGCAGTCTCTATGGGGGTACCACAGGGTTCAATTCTCGGGCCGACTCTTTTCTCTGTATGCATCAATGATGTTGCTCTTGCTGCGGGCGATTCCCTGATCCACCTCTATGCAGACGACACCATTCTGTACACTTCCGGCCCTTCCTTGGACACTGTGCTATCTAACCTCCAAACGAGCTTCAATGCCATACAACACTCCTTCCGTGGCCTCCAACTGCTCTTAAACGCTAGTAAAACCAAATGCATGCTTTTCAACCGTTCGCTGCCTGCACCCGCACGCCCGACTAGCATCACCACCCTGGACGTTTCCGACCTAGAATATGTGGACATCTATAAGTACCTAGGTGTCTGGCTAGACTGCAAACTCTCCTTCCAGACTCATATCAAACATCTCCAATCCAAAATCAAATCTAGAGTCGGCTTTCTATTCCGCAACAAAGCCTCCTTCACTCACGCCGCCAAACTTACCCTAGTAAAACTGACTATCCTACCGATCCTCGACTTCGGCGATGTCATCTACAAAATAGCTTCCAATACTCTACTCAGCAAACTGGATGCAGTTTATCACAGTGACATCCGTTTTGTTACTAAAGCACCTTATACGACCCACCACTGCGACCTGTATGCCCTAGTCGGCTGGCCCTCGCTACATGTTCGTCGTCAGACCCACTGGCTCCAGGTTATCTACAAGGCTATGCTAGGTAAAGTGCCGCCTTATCTCAGTTCACTGGTCACGATGGCTACACCCACCCGTAGCACGCGCTCCAGCAGGTGTATCTCACTGATCATCCCTAAAGCCAAAACCTCATTTGGACGCCTTTCCTTCCAGTTCTCTGCTGCCTCCGACTGGAAAGAATTGCAAAAATCTCTGAAGTTGGAGACTTTTATCTCCCTCAACAACTTTAAAAATCTGCTATCCGAGCAGCTAACCGATCGCTGCAGCTGTACATAGTCCATCTGTAAACTACCCACCCAATTTACCTACCTCACCCCCCCATACTGCTTTTATTTATTTACTTTTCTGCTCTTTTGCACACCAGTATCTCTTCTTGCACATGATCATCTGATGATTTATCACTCCAGTGTTAATCTGCTAAATTGTAATTACTCGATTTATTGCCTACCTCATGCCTTTTGCACACATTGTATATAGATTCTCTTTTTTCTACCATGTTATTGACTTGTTTATTGTTTACTCCATGTGTAACTCTGTGTTGTTGTCTGTTCACACTGCTATGCTTTATCTTGGCCAGGTCGCAGTTGCAAATGAGAACTTGTTCTCAACTAGCCTACCTGGTTAAATAAAGGTGAAATAAAATAAAAATAAATAAAAAATGCTCACTACCACATGGCTACCTCGTCTCCTCTTCACATGGGCTGACCTGAAGAGACAAAGGATAGGTGGTGAATACAAAACGGCGCTCCTCACTTTGAATCTGATTCCAACTGCTCCTGTTCTTTTACATCAGTGTAGGAAAGGAGACAAGAAAACAAGAAAAGGAAGCCACTGAATACCAAGATGGATGCAGTCATGGAATGAACCCTGCCCTAGATTTAGAAAGTTCAGTCAAAGTCAGGTCAGTTTAAATGACCTTTAACAAACCTCTGACGTCCCCTGTGATGTCAGCTGGTCACCACCTCAGAGGGGCTCAACGGGCGGCAGCCTTCACTTGGGGACTTCAGCCTCAGATGAAGAAAAACTCAAAATAACTCTTATGATCCCCTCTCTTATGTCCGTTCTATGCGGAGAAGTATGTGCTTTAGGTCGAATTCTTAGCCAACACGTTGCTTTAGCCTGATTTGATCAGGACCATGAAACTGTATGTGGTGGACATTTCCATCGCATCATGGAACAAATGTTGTCACACTGGCTGCAGAGCTGATTGTTGTTGTAGTTGTATTTGTTGTTGTTGTTCAAAAAGTTTACTTTGTATATGAAATGAACTTGTGAGAGTGATTGAACAAAACATCAGAGATGTGTTTGTTTCTCTCTGAGCATGAGACGCCCTGTTCCAACACAAAGCACTAGAGTACAGTTTAGTTTACACTCTCAGAGAAAAGGGTTCCAAAGGGTTCTTTGCAGAGGGATAAGGTTCTGCCAATAACTGTTTTTATCTGATGAACCCTTTTTGGAAGACAAAAGTTCATTGTAAGGCAAAGAGTTCCACCTAGAACCTTTTTCATCCTAAAAATGTTTTCGGAAGAAAGGGTTCTTTGATGATTGTTCCGAAGGCAAGAAGGATACTTTGGAAGGCAATAAGGGTTCTTAAAAGAACCCTCATTAATCTGAATAAGCTTTTGTATAGATTTTCTTCCCTTTCTTTGAAATAGTGCCTGAGGGTTTACATCAAGCGTTTAAACGTCAACATCAGGAGTTTGAGTAATATGATACGTTTGCAAAGATAGGTGTGAGAATGTTTTAAACTGTACCTTCAGTATATGGGAGTATTTGTGCATGTTTCTGGTATTCGCTTAATCATTTTACCTAGAGTATACTGACATACCATAGTTGATATCTTTGCCATTATTTTCTTTGATTTTAACAATGAGCAGAAGAATATAAGTGAGTATGAGTGAACTAGCAGTGCATTGTGTGGGTACAGAGCAAATTACAAATGGCAGAAAAACATGAAGCAAAACTGATTTAATTTAATCTTTGGTACATAATTGGTCTAGCCTGTACTCCAAAATTAAACAAATTTGAGTAAACGCCTTTGAGTGTGGACTATATTATTATGCATACTGGATGGACTGGTTACCTTATGCTACGCTCCAAAATGTATACCCTTGGAGAGAATGTATAGCCCCAGGCGATGCTGTTGGTTCATTGATTGTTCGGGGCGGCTTACAGGAAGCCTACAATTATAGTGACTTTGTATTTGATTTTGAATAACCCAGTAATCGGGAATTTCTTATTTTTCCAGAATTATTTGAGTGGCACATTACCTTTAGCTATACAGAATATCTCACCATCATGCATTTTCATCTCCTCCTTGCTCTCCTTTATTCCTTTCTCGAGCGTGCAGAGGGGCTGTTAACAGTTTTGTGAAATATGTTTTGTTGGAAAAACGTGTTACTATCGACGTTCCTGAACAGATTGCACTTAGTTTCCCAAATTAAGCACTGGGTAGCTGCAGGAACAGGGTTGGAGAGCCCATGACATACAGAGTTTGGGCAGAATATCACCTGTCGCGCAGCGAGAGCATGCTCCTCAAACAGCATACTCCTCCACATTTTCTTACATCACAACCGTATTCTAAAATGGATTAAATAGTTGTTAGCCCTCATCAATCTACACATAATACCCCACAACGACAAATTAAAAACAAGTTTTAGAAATGTTTGCAAACTTGTAAAAAAATTAACTACAAAAATATCACATTTACATAAGTTTTCAGGTCCTTTACTCAGTACTTTATTGAAGCACCTTTGGCAGCAATTGCAGCCTCAAGTCTTCATGGGTATGACGCTACAAGCTTGGCACACATGTATTTGGGGAGTTTCTCTCATTCTTCTCTGCAGATCCTCTCAAGCTTTGTCAGGTTGGATAGGGAGCATTGCTGCACAGCTATTTTCAGGTCTCTCCAGAGATGTTAGATCGGGTTTAAGTCCGGGCTCTGACTGGGCTACTCAAGGACATTCAGAGACTTGACCTGAAGCCCCTTCTGCGTTGTCTTGGCTGTGTGCTTAGGGTCGTTGTCCTGTTGGAAGGTGAACCTTCACCCCAGTCTGAGGTCCTGAGCGCTCTAGAGCAGGTTTTCATCAAGCATCTCTCTGTACTTTGCTCCGTTCATCTTTTCCTCGATCCTGAATAGTCTCCCAGTCCCTGCTGCTGAAAAACATCCCCACAGCATGATGCTGCCACCACCATGCTTCACCGTAGGGATGGTGCCAGGTTTCCTTCAGATGTGACGCTTGGCATTCAGGCCAAAGAGTTCAATCTTATATAAGTGTGTGTATGGCGAATGTGTGCCTGTATGTACGTGTCATGTGCGATTGTGTGTGTGTGTTGGAGTGTCAGTATTTGTGAATGTGTGGGTAAAGTCCATTGTGTGTGCATAGAGTCAAAAAGAGTTAGTGCAATGTAGATAGTCTGGGTATCTATTTGTCTTATGGCTTGGGGTAGAAGCTGTTCAGGAGCCTTTTGGTCCAAGACAGTATATATCCGTGTCTAGACCTGACAGTTCGTGCAGCTTTAGTATTCTGATCATGGAGTTCTGATCAAGGAATTCTGAATGGGCATGCATCTACACCTACATTTAAATGTGTCTACTGTGTTCACAGTGTGTCCGGATTCCCTTTCCCTGCGCTATATTCAAATTCCAGTATCCATTCTACAAACAGTGAAATAGGCAAAATATGATAATAACACAATAACTGATGCCAGTAGCTAACTACTGTAGCTAACTAGCCAGCTAACCTCTGTAGCTAGCCAGAAATCTAGCAAGTAAAGGGACTGCAAACGGGTTAGAATAACTCTAGTAAAACAATGTTTTTTATCTAAATATTAACTAGCTGGCTGGCATTTGAAGCCAGTAAACACATTCCTCACACGCTAGGAACGAAATGAAAAGGTACCTCTCGGGCCCAAAACAAAAGTTTTCTGGAGACTTGTGGGAGGAGTGCTGATGATGTTGCCCGCTGTATGCGCTTTCGGGAAGCCTGATTGCATCCAGGATGGAGAAATCCAAACATGAAGCATCCCTGATCACCTCCTGAAGCGGTCAGCCAGATCTGAACACAATCAAACCACTTTTGTGCATTTAAACCTGTCTTTTCAATGCGATCTTCGTATTCTGATAGCAGAAGTCGCATGTAAGTGCCAAGTGTATGACTTGGGTGGCTGGTGAGACACACGCACACGCACACACACACACACACACACACACACACACACACACACACACACACACACACACACACACACACACACACACACACACACACACACACACACACACACACACACGCACACACACACACACACACACACACACACACACACACACACGACACCAGCTTGATATGTCCCTTTTCCCCTGTCTTTTTACTCAGAGTAACAGTCCTAGTGCTCTCTGTCTCTCATTTTCTTCTTTCTTTTTCTATGCTTGTCCTAGTGGTGAGTAGAGTTGACAAAATCAGAACTGAGGAGGATTGTTACGGAGCTCCATGAGGAATACTTGAATCTGCGCTGACTTCTCTCTCCTGGATGCTCTCCTGCCCAAACTGTCCCGTTGTGTTTCACCACCTCTGAACCCCCTTAAGCAACTAGTGGCCCCTGATCACAGATCTAAGATTGTATTCAATCTCAATTTTAACTCCATCTCCCTCAATCTCTTTGTCACTCTCTCCCCCACACACCCCACACACAGGCACACATGATAGTTTTTCCGTTTGTGTTGTAGTGAAGCTCTTCTTTGGTTACCTATGTGTTAACTGTTGTTACTTCTATTGTCATATATGGTTGTTAATTTGTTATTAATGTTGTTACCAATTTGAATTAATGTATTGTTTTTCTTACATTTAGATTTCAGTGGGAATTTCACTGTACATTTACAGCATTATCCCGGCACCAGAGTTGCCAGCTTAATACTGTAATTTTGCTTTACAGCAGAGATGCTGTAATATATTTCACAGTACTGTTTGCCTTACTGTAAAACATTACAGCATCCCTGTAAATTTACAGCAGGGATACTGTAAAAAAAAGTTATATTTTGAAAATAGAGCAAATGCCTTAATTTTAAGTTGTTTGGCAAATGTATGTGTTTTAGAAACCATAGAACCTGCTCTTAACAATGGGTTATTAAATCAAAACGTCTTACTTGCATGAAGGATGATTTGAAAAAGTTGCTTTTTGAAAAGCTCTGTTCACCTTCTTTGTCAATTACCCATGCTGCACTGCAGTATCTTCATTCACAAGGCAATTAATAATATTGTCACCCATCAGACTATTGTCAATTTAGTTGTGTCTTTAGGCTACATCTACTAATACAGAGCAAAATCAGAAGTGTTAAAGTAACTCGCTATCGTGTTAATTTTAACACTTTTGCAGTGTGTATATGCATCCACTCTCAACAGAGTGAATTTCACAGTTTCAAAGTGTTCAAATGTTAACATTTAGACAGTGTTTCTGTAACCGATACAGAGTAGGAAAAAAAACACTGGCTGTGTCAAATTCACAATACACTGGAGTGAAATAATTGGCATTTAACTCTATTCTGGAGTAAAATATAAAATGCACTCACTCTACTGTGGTGAAAATCACACAATTTCACTTTACAGTGGAGTAAAATTCAAAAGGCACTCACACATCTGAGCTATCTTTGTTGCAGGTGCATGGTAACAGTTGAATAAGATGAGAAAAAAATAAGAAACCTGCACACTGCTCAAAAGCTAAGACTAAGGCCTTGAGGCCGATAAGTAAAGATTAATAAAGAGCTGTGATACTAGCAAGAGCAGTGTGCAGGTTTCTTTTCTTTACCCACTTTACAGTGGAGTGAAATGTAATGAAATGGTGTACGGTTTAAAGTCACATTTTCATGTTTCCCAGGGTGCCTTTTCTTTTTGAGTGAATTGTAGAGTTGCCACCCATGACTGTATTTGTTACTGACACAGACATGGTTGTTGAATTATTTCCTTTTAAAGGCCTGTGGCTTTCACCAAGGGAGTTCCTAGGTGAATGTTATCATTAAAATGATCTGACAAAATACATACATCATAAGACCTTATTTTGATGCCCTAGTTTTACCCTAACTCAGTGGTGTTAGGAAACTCCTGGTTTACAGGCCACATCAGGCCCGCAAGTCACTTTATTCTGGTTTGCAAAGTGATGTGTAATTCCTATTGGAATCCAGACTGAGTTAGGATATCCAACAGCTGGAATTTTATTCATCCCCAACTCGCATTCAGAACAACTGTCAGGATAATTGAACTTGATAAAGGAGAACTAAACCATACTGAACCAAAATATAAATGCAATATGTAAAGTATTGGTCCCATGTTTCGTGAGCTGAAATAAAAGATCCCCAAAATGTTCAATATGCACAAAAACCTAATTTCTCTCAGATTTTGTGCACACATTTGTTTACATCCATGTTAGTGAGCATTTCTCCTTTGCCAAGATAATCCATCCACCTGACAGGTGTGGCATATCAAGAAACTGATTAAACAGCATGATCATTACACAGGTGCACCTTGTGCTGGGGGTCAATAAAAAGCCACTCTAAAATGTGCAGTTTTGTCACGTAACACAATGCCACAGATGTCACAAGTGTTGAGGGAACATGCAATTACATGCTGACTGCAGGAATGTCCACCAGAGCTGTTGCCCGAAAATGTAATGTTCATTACTCTTACCATAAGCCACCAATGTCGTTTTAGAGAATTTGGCAGTACGTCCACACGGCCTCACAACCGCAAACCACGTGTATGGCGTCGTCTGGGCAACCGGTTTGCTGATGTCAATGTTGTGAACAAAGTTTCCCATGCTGGCTCTGGGGTTATGGTATGGTACCATAACGAGATCCTGAGGCTCATTGTGAGGCCCAGTTTTTAAGGTATCTGTGACTAACGGATGCAGATCTTTATTCCAAGTCATGCAACATCCATAAATTAGGGCCCAATTAATTTATTTCAATTGACTGATTTCATCATATGAACTGTAACTCAGTAAAAATCTATGAAATTGTTGCATGTCGAGATTATATTTTTGTTCAGTACATTTAAACTGGAACAACCATTTCAGTAACAGGTGCAATAAATCAAATTTATTGGATTAGTTTATAAAAATGTATGTTATTTGTCACCCCTTAACCTGCTCCCCCTCTCTGGCACTCGAGGGCACCAGGCTGCCCTTCATTACGCACACCTGTCACTATCATTACGCGCAGCAGTGCTCATTGGACTCACCTGGACTCCTTCCCTTTGTTGATTGCCCGTCAATATCTGTCTGTTCCTCAGTTGGTTCCCCATGTCAGCATTATTGTCGTTGATAATGTTGTTTTTCCCCTGTCCAGATGCTGTTCCCGTTCTGTTTCAAGTCTGTTGTTTATTAAATATTCAATCCATGTACTTGCTTCTTGTCTCCAGCGTCAATCCTTACAGAATGCTGACACCACTAAAGGAAGCATCAGGGAGTTTTTTTGTTTTTGTTTAGGTTGGTAACGTCGGGTCCGGGTGCCGTCGCCGATGGAACCGGGGGTGCCTCAGCTAGCTCGTCGGGCTTCCACACCTTAGCTGGCTCGAGAGGTCTTCTTGCCTCGGTCAGCTCGGCAGGCGGCCACCCCACATCATGCTTCACCTGGCCCATCAGGCCATGCCTTAGCTGGATTGTCGGGCTCCCATGCCTCAGCTGGCTTGCCCGGCTCCCACTTCTCAGCCGGCTTGTCGGGCTTCTATTGTCAGATTGTCAGATGACAGTCAACTGGTGAAAAGGACAAGGGGGATAATTACACGTCTTCCTAAAACTACTTATAACACAAACTCAGTGAAACCCTAGTGATCTTGTTTAAGGACAATACAATTGTCCTACCTAGACAACATTGTAATGAATAATTGCATTATTGTGCAACATTTTACTCTCGGCTGTAAACTGCAGTAAAAATGGAATTTGAATAACGGTGCAAACAAAAACCCTGTGATTTGAATATTTAATTATATTCATTCCATTTGGGTCAGTTGTGGGTCTACCCTTGACAGTTTCTAAGATAGAGAAAGGCACAATAGCATCCCAGTTTGGTTGTATGTTAATTAAGTTCTGATACTGAGATGTGCTGCCTGTTGCGGATCATCATTCTCCCAAGTCATCCTACAATAATGTATTCACGGAAGCTTAAAGCAAGCTATGCCTCCTCGCCGATCAATAGCCTATAGCCTAAATATTTGTCATTCAATTTGTTTCATGTATTACCTTTTATGTGTGGCATAAACACAACCAGTCACAAGTATTTTGTAGGCTACTTGCTCACGTTCGCCCAAAACTTTATTCCAGCATCCAAACTGTGCAGATGATGTTGAAGCTCCCGAAGTCAGTATGTTTTGCTTATTAGTTGTCGTGCATTGGCACAGAAAACTGTGGGTGGCAAATTCGTTGCATATATTTTACATACTGTAATTACAAATATAGCATAAAATATGGGGACAAACCGAAGAACCCTATATGGTTTTACTTAGCACCTTTTTATGTAAGAGTGTACTTGTGTACAGGCCTAACTGGTCTTGAATAACTACCTTGGTCTTAACGACTCTCCCTAGTCTAGCAGTGACAAAGGCATCGCACCAAAGGAAACGTTAAAGCTTTCTAGTACACTATAGAAGGAGTGCATGGAGGTGGTTCACACATCCTCCTCGTATTACTGCTTTGTTTCCATGTCTTCCACAGGTCACAAGATACCTGCTCTAACCATTCTGGGAGGGAATGTTGGGTGCCATTGTCCCTTTGTTGGTGTTTCAGAATCACACCAAGTTCAGATCCCTGTGAGGGATTCCATTCTACAGAGGAACAATGGCACCCAAGAAGTGTCTACACGCCCACCCAGTACTATACCCAGGCTGTGTTCGATATGAAAGAACAGTGTGCAACGTTTAATCCAACTAAGTTTTGCAATCGATCATGCCACATGGGGCGACAGGTAGCCTAGTGGTTAGAGCGTTGGGCCGGTAACCCGAAAAGGTTGCTGGATTGAATCATCGAACTGACAAGGTAAAAATCTGTAATTCTGCCCCTGAACACGGCAGTTAACCCACTGTTCCCCAGTAGGCCATCATTGTAAATAAGAATTTGTTCTTAACTGACTTGCCTAGTTAAATAATATAAAAAAAGGTAAATTGTGATCATTCCACACCTTGCCAAACCCACCAAACGGGAGCAAAGGCTACAGAAGAACGGTGCATGGCCGGTCATTCAGAACAAACCGTCATGCATCGTAGCAAATGATGAAGTTAACTGAGCACACCCCATTGTGATACCATAGGGAACAGGATAGAAGACCCAGTTGAGAAACCAACCAACTACTCAACTATTGCAAACATTACTTATTTTTTGCAAACAATGTTTCTACACAGAGTCACTGTCTCACAATCCATTTGGGTGAATTTGAGAACAATAAACTGTATAATATATTTCTGTGACAAGGTGTTGTGCAAGTGACACGAAGTACAAGATCTCGAGTTCTTGATGTAAAGTGATAATGCTGAAACACAAAGCCTGCACAACAACTCCACAAACGGGTTATGTTGTCATGTAACTTAATGAGGACTAGGAGCACACAAGAAAGGACGCCTGAAGTTATAGAACTTATTCAATTCAACTTGTATCGTTGAAGTTCAGCAATATAGCACGACTGAAATGTAAAAGTAATTTACGATTGAGCTGACATACAGTAACAGTCAAAAGTTTGGACACACCTACTCATTCAAGGGTTTTTATTTATTTCTACAATTTTCTACATTGTAGAATAATAGTGAAGACGTCAAAACTATGAAATAACACATGCAGTAACCAAAAAAGTGTTATATATTTTATATTTGAGATTCTTCAAAGTAGCCACCCTTTGCCTTGATGACAGCTTTACACACTCTTGGCATTCTCTCAACCAGTTTCATGAGGAAGTTGAAATGGAATGCATTTCAATTAACAGGTTTGCCTTCTTAAAAGTTAATTTGTGGAATTTCTTTCCTTCTTAACGCGTTTGAGCCAAGCAGTTGTGTTGTGACAAGGTTGGGGTGGTATACAGAAGATAGCTCTATGTGGTAAAAGACCAAGTCCATATTATTGAAAGAACAGCTCAAATAAGCAAAGAGAAATTAAAGTCTTCAAGTGCAGTCGCAAAAACCATCAAGTGCTATGATGAAACCGGATCTCATGAGGACCGCCAAAGGAAAGGAAGACCCAGAGTTACCTCTGCTGCAGAGGATAAGTTCATTAGAGTTACCAGCCTCAGAAATTGCAGCCCAAATAAATGCTTCACAGAGTTCAATTAACAGACACATCTCAACATCAACTATTCAGAGAAGACTGTGAATCAGGCCTTCATGGCCGAATTTCTGCAAAGAAACCACTACTAAAGGACACCAATAATAAGAAGAGACTTACTGGTCTGATGAGTCCAAATGTGAGATTTTTGGTTCCAATCTCTGTATTTAAGAGATGCAGAGTAGGTGAACGGATGATCTCCGCATGTGTGATTCCCACCGTGAAGCATGGAGGAGGAGGTGTAATGATGTGGGGATGCTTTGCTGGTGACACTGTCAGTGATTTATTTAGAAAGCATTGCTACCACAGCATTCTGCATCCCATCTGGTTTGTGCTTAGTGGGACTATCATTTGTTTGTCAACAGGACAATGACCCAACACACCTCCAGGCTGTGTAAGGGCTATTTGACCAAGAAGGAGAGTGATGGAGTGCTGCATCAGATGACCTGGCCTCCACAATCACCCGATCTCAACCCAATTGAGATGGTTTGGGATGAGTTGGACCGCAGAGTAAAGGAAAAGCAGCCAACAAGTGCTCAGCATATGTGGGAACTCCTTCAAGACTTTTGGAAAAGCATTTTGACCAAAATTTGGTTCATGTGATTTAAAACCAGATTTTTAAAAAACTTTTAGAAGTTCTCGGGGGAAATATCGTTTGATCTTTTCAATACAGCCCCAGGAGAGTTTACAGATATCTGTAAGTACAGCTACTGTGCCTTCTGATATTAATTCAGTAGTTTATTAATGGCTATTTTCTCAAATTCTAAAAGGCTTTTCTTGTCTTTTACAGATCTAATAACTACAGCTGAAAGCCAGGGGCTGGTGGAGTCAACATTTTCAGAGCCTGGGCCTAGTACACTTAGAATGAGCACACACAGAAAAAGGTGTGCAAAAAATATACATTTCTGTGAAGGTTAGTAGGCCTGTTCATATTGTTGTATGAATTAATGGTGGTTGATAAAATAATATCTGTTCATGTAAAGTGTGTGTGTGTGTTACACCGTGCTTCTACACCTGCATTGCTTGCTGTTTGGGGTTTTAGTCTGGGCTTCTGTACAGCACTTGGTGACATCAGCTGATGCAAGAAGGGCTTTAGAAATACATTTGATTGATTGAGTGAGTGATTGATTGATTGATTGTTACATCTGCTCTGGCAACTTCTTTTAACAGTACATTCTAGAACATCACAAATGGGAATACTAATGCTGGCTAAAAGAACACGGCCCTTCGGGAGAATGGCGCCCTCCGAAAAAGGGCTGTCATGGTGGTGCACCCACATATAGGCATACTGTCAAGACAGTTTGGAGAATCCAGGGAGGGGGCCCCCAGGGTGAAAAGGTCACACTGAACTAAAACGTTGATTAACAGGAATATGACCAGGATTGTGGGGGCTCCGAACAATCGGAGGGGGGGGGGGGGTTCAACCATCCATGAAGGTTTAAGGATCAACAACACTCTAGACATTGTACAGCCACCTAGGGTAAGAGACGAGTTTAATGCTGAGAATGAATTGATCGAACTGTATAACATTGTTCTGGACAACAATCGCTATATTAATGAATTGGGTGAATCCGTGGTGGATTTTCCCATGAGGTGTACAGAATTCTCTGGGGTTTAAGCACACACGATTACAACCAATGAAAGATGACATGTATGAAAATCGTATTCTTCATGATGAAATTCATGCTCTCAGGGAAGAAAATCATACACTTAGGGGGTAGTGTGTTGGTTTAACCCTGACCCAAGCAGATGTTGTACAAAGGCCTCAAAATTATTGTGATGATCTTACTGACCAGTACTAGTATCATAACTGCGAGGGAGTTTATCAAGTTTTGTTAATAAAGTGTTTGTATGTTTGTAATGGTTAGTGATAATTGGGTCTGTTACGTATTTGTACACATTTGCTTGGTTTCAGTTATTGCTGATGGCTTGTATGGTTTCATTTTAAATTAAGTAATTCAGTGTTGGTGTCACGCCCTGACCATAGAGAGCACTTGGTTCTCTATGGAGTTGTAGGTCAGGGCGTGACTAGGGGGTGTTCCAGTTCATTATTTCTATGTTGGTGTTTTGTATGGTTCCCAATTAGAGGCAGCTGGTAATCGTTGCCTCTAATTGGGGATCATATTTAGGTAGCCAATATTCCCACCTGTGTTTGTGGGATATTGTTTGTGCTTGTAGCACCACTGAGGTTACGTTTCATTGATTGTTGATTGTTTTTTCTGAGAAGTTTCACTGCAATAAAGAAGTGGAACTCAACGCACGCTGCGCCTTGGTCCCGTCCTTATTACGAACGTGACAGTTGTGTAGGTTACTTTCTAAATGTAATCCGTTACGGTTACTAGTTACCTGTCCAAAATTGTAATCAGTAACGTAACTTTTGGAAGACCGTAATCTGATTACATTCTGTTACTTTTAGATTTCTTTCCCTTTAAAGAGGCATTAGAAGAAGACAAAAATGTATGTTACCAATTGAACGACATCTATTGCAGGATAAATCAATGTTAAAATTTACATAGCTGTATATGGATGTTACATTTTACTTTATAGGTTGGTTATGTAGGCTTCTTCTAACCCATTGCCTTCTACTACATATAATAATACGATTAAATTATATCTCTACATTAAAAACCGAAGTCTATCAGCATTCCAGTCATTCCAATAAATGGTATAACCCTAGATATTCAAGAATAGGACTTGGAAATATGAAAGTATATGTAACGGTCGTCTTGTGGTGATTGAGCGGACCAAGGCGCAGCAGGTTGTGAATACATAATGAATTTATTTACAAACAGACGAAACACGAAGAACACTTGAAATGATTACAAAATAACAAAACGAACGTAGACAGACCTGAACTTGAGAACTTACATATACACGAAGAACGCACGAACAGGTACAGACTACACAAATGAAACAGTCCCGTGTGGTGCACAGACACGGAAGACAATCACCCACAAACAAACAGTGAGAACAGCCTACCTTAATATGGTTCTCAATCAGAGGAAACGTCAAACACCTGCCTCTAATTGAGAACCATATCAGGCACCACATTAACCCCAACATAGAAACGCAACACATAGAATGCCCACCCCAACTCACGCCCTGACCAACTAAACACATACAAAACAACAGAAAACAGGTCAGGAACGTGACAGTATAGATGAGCCAAATTGTTTTACCTGAGCATAACCCCAAAACTAACCCCAAAAGTACTTATTAGCCAGCCCTACTCTGTTGTTTATGATTTTGTTGTCATGGAGGACTAATTGGGCTCATTGATTCGAGTTGAAAATAAATGCTGCGCTCATGGAAAGGCATGCTTTGAGCACTACTCAAAAGTGCTATTTACATGAGAAAAATGAATGCCATATGTTGCATTTGCTATGGGCCTATTGTTTAACTTTTTGTTGGTGACACTTTGATATCTTGATAATATGCAACTGTTTAAAGAGCAAATCCACAGATGAAACAATAACAAAATGGCAAATCCCGCCTCTGTTTTGGGATGGGCCTGGAGAAATGTAACCACCCTCAGATTAATAGACAGAGCTATGGATGCAAGGACTGACCATCCATGATATCAAAATTATTGTTTTAACCATGTTATGAGGCTATACAGTGTTTGTTTACATTGTAAAATGTTTACAAACATTAGAGAACTGACAGTTGAACTAACCTCATGAGGGATTTATAAGTTATATTCTTCAAGAATCAATGGATATACAGTATATATATTAAACACATTTGGTGTGTCATCAGTGGTTTCTGACTTGTGGTCAGACTCGCTCAGGTGGAACAAATTTAAATGTGCGCCTTTTTTCAATGCTGACAGAGAAGTGTGATATTTTTTTCCGCAATCATCCTTTCTGAATTTAAAAGTAATCCTGTAAGTAATCATCTAGTTTTCAAAAATATCTGTAATCTGATCGCAATATTTTAGCTGGTAGCGTAACGGTTACAGTAACCATTTTTTTTGTAATCCCATTACATGTAACAGATTACATGTAATCCGTTACTCCCCAACCCTGTCAATAATAAGTGTCTTGAGCCTAATTGTACATTTGCTTGTTTAAACATATTTGATAATGATTTTAGGGGTTTATTATTTTGATGCAAAATTTAGTAGTATTTTTCTTTGACTTTTTGTTTTATAGTGGTAATATTTGTATAGATACATAACCAAGATGGCATAGCAGTCAGACGTCCTTTGTCCTCGTCGTGTCCCATGTATATATATATTTACATCTATCTTCGCATATCTTTTATATATTTTCTTTCCCAAAAACTCAACTTCAAAACACTCTCCTGCAACCCGCCTCACCAATTTAAAAAAAAAAGTATTATTTACCTCAAATCTGAAATCCACAATAGAAGCTAGCCAGAAGCTAGCCAGAAGCCAGCCAGAAGCTAACCAGTTTACTGGCTAACGTTAGTATTCAGCTAACCACGGTTGGCGGTCATCAGCTATCCTTTAGCTCGAAAAGCTATCGCCTAGTCCGTGATTCTCATACTCTACCATGAGATGATGGGGTTATGGCATTGGAGCCATGGGACGCTGAGGATGATCTTGTGCACTGGAGCACTAATTATGAAGATAGGAATGTTTCTCCACAGTGAGGGTGAGTGGTTTGGTGATGTGTGTAATTGTTCCGGATCCTAGTGGTCGGTTATCCAGGGCTTGAACTGGAAATGGAGAGGAGAGCTGGTATGTGGTGATGTTAAGAGAGGAGGCAATTATCTGGTCAATAAAGTTCCCAGTGGCACCAGAATCCACTAGTGCTGTAGAAACAGTACACGAGGGACAGCTAGCTAGTGTGATCGACTCTAAAAAGCGTTTGGAGAAAAAGAGAATGATGAAGATGGGATACTTACACCTGCCCCAGGAGGTGGAAGATCATGTGCTGATGCCCTTCTTGACCACAATAGGGACAGAGCCCCAGGTGTTTCCGTCTACATCGTTCAGCCATGGGGAGTCGTGTGACCCCTGCCTCCATGGGTTCAGGCTCTGATACAGAGTGGTCTCTGAGGTAGGGAGAGAAGCGATGAGGGTACCAACGCTCCCGAAGAAGGTTAGCCATCACGATGAGTGCATCCAGGGAAAGATTGTCGTCTCAACATGCCAGTTCTGTCTGGACCTCCTCACACAGTCCTCTTCTGAATAACGTACGGAGAGCTGGATCAATCCATCGGCGGGATGCTGCTACAGTCCGGAAGGTGTGCGCGTACTCAGTAGCGGCCTGGTCATCCTGCCGTACTTGAAATAGGCACTCACCCCCCTCTGTGACCTCCGGTGGATGATCAAAGATACCTCTGAACAGAGCCATGAACCCCTTATACAAATCCAGCTCCTCCCATCTCTCCGAGACGGCTGTAGCCCACTCCAACACCCCCCCAGTCAGCAGAGAAATAAGCGTGACAACCTTGGACCTTTCAGTGGTGGGGGCTCCCATCTGGTGCGCAAAATAGAGGGAGCACTGGAGTTGGAAACCTCGGCATTTAGAAGGGGTTCCGTCATATTTATCCGGGACAGACAAACATGCATTGCTGACCTGGGCGGACTGCTGAATGGACTGTTGTGCTGGCTCGGCTGGTGGAAGAATATCCTCCGCTAGTTGAAGGCAACGCCTCTTGGGTATGTTCGAGAAGTTGAAGGACCTCTTCCAAATCCCATCCCCAGTTGCGCCAGCTGGTTGTGGTGTTGACGAAGTAGATGTCCCTGTTCGTCGACCGTCTGGGAGATGTCCGGGTTGGCGCCCCCCCCTTGGGTTGTGCCGTGGTGGAGATCTTCGTGGGCTATACTCAGCCTCGTCTCAGGATGGTAAGTTGGTGGTTGAAGATATCCCTCTAGTGGTGTGGGGGCTGTGCTTTGGCAAAGTTAGTGGGGTTAAATCTTGCCTGTTTGGCCGTGTCCGGGGATATCGTCGGACGGGGCCACAGTGTCTCCTGACCCCTTCTGTCTCAGCCTCCAGTATTTATGCAGCAGTAGTTTATTTGACAATGCTGGTCACCTTTGAACATTTGAACATCTTGGCCATGTTCTGTTATGATCTCCACCCGGCACAGCCAGAAGAGGACTGGCAACCCCTCATAGCCTGGTTCCTCTCTAGGTTTCTTCCTAGGTTCTGGCCTTTCTAGGGAGTTTTTCCTAGCCACCGTGCTTCTACACCTGCATTGCTTGCTGTTTGGGGATTTGGGCTGGGTTTCTGTACAGCACTTTGAGATATCAGCTGATGTAAGAAGGGCTATATAACTTTGATTTGATTCTACAGCTCCACTAAAAACTGCTCCATGCTCACAGTACAAAAAAAAATAACGCTCCAAATTCGTGACATTCATTAAAATCCCAAACACCCATCTATTTTTCTGACTACCTGGACCTACCAATTGGTTTTTACGTATTGAAACCATATGGACTTGACTGAAAAGTATTTGAATAAACATGAAAATATGAATATAAGAAGCTAGCATAATTTCAAATAGGCTACAGGTCGTATTAAACAGAGTATTTATCAAGGGGAGACCCAACTGCAGACACAGGAGGCAGATGGTTGGAGTCTTACAATGTTTATTAATCCTGTTACGCACGCCTCTGAGAAGAGGGAACGCAACTCCCTGCTACAACTCAACTCTCTGTGAAGTGCAAGAGGTATGGACTGCAGGTGCGAGAAAGGACGACAAAGGCAGAATTTACCGTTTACTAGGATTTATTTTCTTACGCGGTAATATGGGGAAAAGGGGCTGGACGGAACCAAAGCAAAGAAAGTAAATATCAAAGTTCCCCCTCTCCTATCTAACCTGCCTACCCACTTAACTTACCTAACTTAGCACCGTCTGGTGCCCTAACCAAAATACAGGGGGTGGTCCGCCCAGGTCTTACCTAGTGTGCCTAGACAGTAAATATACTACGGGTATATGTATGCCCGCGGGCCTCTTGCCTAAGCACTCCCAAAGTGCCTTCTCCTTCCCCCCTGGGAACACATGAAACAGAGTAATTATTAATGATTTCACAAACACAGGACATAGAAAAACTGCTACCAACAACAACAGTACATACCACACTTTCTGATACACAACCAACACTATATCACAATCTAATTTCTCTCTCTCAATCTCCAAATCTCTACTCCTTATCTCATCTCTCTCCTCTCTCCTCTCAATCTCAATCTTTTCTCTCTTGGCAGAACACTGGCTTTTATCTTCAGGTGGCAATGGTGATTAGAGTCAGCTGCTTCTTGACGAGGGGGCGGGGTCAGCTCCAATCACCAATTAGCCTGGGTTTGACCAATCACCTGGTTGGGGAGTACTTCAGGAAGCCATCTCCTGAAACACACACTCAAATACAAAACAGAACACAGAAACTGGGGAACGTAACAATCCAAAGAGAATGGTCGTGGACAGGCAAAAAGGTCAAAACCAGATCAGAGTCCAGGAGGTACAGAGTGGCAGACAGACTCGTGGTCAAGGCAGGCAGAATGGTCAGGCAGACGGGTACAAAGTCCAGAAACAGGCAACGGTCAAAACCGGAAGGACTATGAAAAAGGAGAATGCAAAAAGCAGGAGAACGGGAAAACCGCTGATTGACTTGGAAACATACAAGACAAACTGGCACAGAGAGACAGGGAACACATGGATAAATACACTGGGGAAAACAAGTGACACCGGGAGGGGGTGGAGACAATAACGAGGACAGGTGAAACTGATCAGGGTGTGACCGTATAAACACTCCAAATAGGTCAGGAGCCTAGGAAGGAACAAAAATGAATTATTTAGGCTATATTACTTCAACTGAGGTAAAGACAGATTCAGGTTGGATATTCAATGGATATTCGCCTGTAGTTTTCCTTACGTCCACCAACAGCAGTTAGGGACCGTCAACATAGTGACAAATCAAATGTTTCAAATTCCAATAACTCTTTAACCATTACTCCTAAAACTTCCAAAACTGGTTGTAGTTAACCCGATGGCTTAGACACACATTGCACACACTTTTTCTGTCGATTTACATCTCGCAGTATTTTTATTTATTTACATTTTTGAATTTCAATATCTCTTTGGCCGTATGACCTACTGACTTCAAACAAGGTTCAGAATGTCCACTCAGTGGGTCTACACATTGCATACCCTATAGTTTGTCCATTTTCCTCTCACACGTTTTTACATGAATTTTTCAAACTTAAAAATGTCATTAGTTAGTTTTCGTCAATCGAAAAAACATGGGACATATTAAAAAAGGCCACAGAAACTCGGAATCAGATCTGTGGAATAAAGGTGGAGGGAGAGAGGCAGTTTTGCAGGCCTTCATTTTACATGGGTGTTAAAAAAAATGTTTTTGAAGTTAACAAATGGTCCAGCCTCGCAATAACTATCTTCACATGGACACTGAAAATATCCGCAAATGGCTGTATATGGTATGGATCAAGGACAGGAGAGGTGTTCGAACAGAGGTGCTTAAAAAAAAAAAAAAATGTTTCATGGTTTATTTTTATTCACAGTAATAGGCAGGGATTTGTCAGTCAGAGTGAGCTCGATAACGTGAAAGAATCCTTTTCATAGCATCACTTTCACATTGTCACACCCTGGCCATAGAGAGGTTTTTATTCTCTATTTTGGTTAGGCTAGGGTGTGACTCGGGTGGGCATTCTAGTTTCTTTATTTCTATGTTTTCTTTTTCTTTGTGTTTGGCCGGGTGTGGTTCTCAATCAGAGGCAGCTGTCTATCGATTAAAGGTCTACAATTTCTGTTTAATTTGTCAATTTTCAATTTTTATTTATTGATTTTCTGTCTACCATTACTGTGGTTACATGTTCAGTATATGGATTCACCAGCAAACCCACTGCAGCCTACCTCACTAGCTCACTCTCCATCCCTGCTTTGGACAATTAATAGCATGACTCTCGTACTTTGCCCTTTTCCTTTATGGTTGATATTAACGATGAAAGGAGATATTATCTCTCTCTCTCCTATTGTGTACCGCTGTTAAATACTGAGGAAAAATAAAAAAACAGGGAAAATAAGTACTTAGAACTACCAATTATAATACATAAATATTACAGAAAAGGGTAAACACAACACTGGACTGAACCCCCTAATTGTCAAACTAATATTAAATGTGCAACAATATAGAAGATACATGACTAGAGGTAATGCATTATGGGTGTATATCCACTGCACGCTTCTTAGGTGTGTAATTGACATGACCAAGGAGCTATTGAAATGAGAAAGTTTGAAAAATTCATGTAAAAACGTGTGAGATGAAAATGAACAAACCAAATGGTGTGCAATATAAAAGAGTAGTCAGTGGACATTCTGAACCTTGTTTGAGTCAAATAGGTCACATAACCAAAGAGCAATTGAAATTAGAAAGTTTGACAAATTCATGTAAAATCGAGTGAGATGAAAATGGACAAACTAAAGGGTGTGCAATGTGTAGGCCCACTGACTGTACATTTTGAACCTTGTTTGAAGTCAGTAGATCACATGTCCAAGGAGCTATTGAAAAATGAATGTAAAAACGTGTGAGATGAATATGAACAAACCAGAGGGTGTGCAATATAGAAGGGTAGTCAGTGGACATTCTGAACCTTGTTTGAGTCAAGTAGATCCCATGACCAATGAGCTATGGAAATATGAATGTAAAAAAAGTTTGTTCTTTGTTTACGCTCCCTAACTAATTCAACTAGGAATACAAAATGCTACTCACATTTCCACATGTTTATTAGCTTTGGTAAGTGAATTAATGTCCAAATCGTGAAAATAAGACCTGTGCAATGTTGTGCGCAATTTTTCCAACATCATGACACTTATTTGGAGTCTGTGGCTCAAGTGGTTTGAAAGCTATTGAGGTTTGAAAGCGTAAATATCCGTCAAATATCCAACTTAAAACTGTCTTTACCTCGGTATTATTTCAAGGCTATAGCCTACAAAGAAATATATTCTGAAGCATTTGCGAGTGCGACACAATAGACTGGTAGGGACATAAAGCGTGCAGCATTTAACTTCGTATGGCTGCAGGGGCAGTATTGAGTAGCTTGGATGAAAGGTGCCCAGAGGTGCCCAGAGTAAACGGCCTGCTCCTCAGTCCCAGTTGCTAATATATGCATATTATTATTAGTATTGTATAGAAAACACTTGTGCTTTTTGTGACTCCTCTCTTTGGCTGGAAAAATGGCTGAATTTTTCTGTGACTTGGCGGTGACCTAACATAATCGTTTGTGGTGCTTTCGCTGTAAAGCCTATTTGAAATCGGACACTTTGTTGGGATTAACAACAAGATTACCTTTAAAATGGTATGAGATACTTGTATGTTTGAGGGATTTTAATTATGAGATTTCTGTTGTTTGAATTTGGCGCCCTGCACTTTCACTGGCTGTTGTCATATCAATCCCGTTAACGGGATTGCAGCCATAAGAAGATTTAAACAACATTTCATTGTATTAAATTATTATAGTCTATAAATTGCGCATATAGGCTGTGACTTACTTAGAATTAAATACAAATTAAGCAAAAAAACGTCTTATTAGTGTCTTTGAATTCATTTTTAGAAGCACGAGTTTGGCCAGTCTGTGGCTTCACCTATCCACACTTGCAGAGCCACTGGGGATGCTAAAACACCCTTTTTGGCCACTTTTGCCAGGCTGGGCAAAGATGCAAAGTTGTTAATTGTTTTATTTTTCTATAGGCAGGCCTATAGGTTTTTAGGCAAAATAACCCAATCAAAACGGAAAGCTCCTTGAAAGTGGGAATATGCCAGGCCTATTGGGCCATAATCTATATAGATAGTAGAACGAAAATGAACGAAACATTTAAGAGACCTGATTTTCTGTTGATAGAAACTTTGCTACAATGACACACTTAGTTATCTACCCACCTCATTCCTTTCTTTTAACATGTGCACATTGTAAGTACACCATCATACTTTTGGGTTAAGTGTCTTTTCAGATTCCACAATGATTCTTTAGTTGTGGATGTTTCATGTAGCCAGTGTAGCTGCCAAGTCCCGCGCGTAGAACAATGACATCCGGTCTATAACCTAACAGTTTGGCACCATACCAGCAGGTGGCATCCAAGCCTTACACATAACAGTGGACACTCATCTTTGTAAGTCTCCTTGATTTAGCACCTGTGTGTTTTATTAGTTTCTTTATGAAAATATTTAGCGAACTCCATGACAGTATCCAAAGCAATTGGCTATTAGCAGCACACAAGTAGACTACCAATGAATGCTGGAGATGGCATGCCCTGAGCTCCTGAAGTGAGCGCTACTGGGGCGAAATTGGAGCGGGCGAAACTGCCGACGCTACAGCCTTTGGGAATCTCGCTCCACGCTCCAGTGAAATTGGACACGCTCAGCTCCTCGCTCTGCTCCCCTCCACTCACATACTCTGCATTGCATGCAAGAAATATGGGACCAAATACTGTGTTTTTGAGACAAGATGTGTGGGCATATAGGCAGACGTTGCAATTGGAGGGTGCATTTTATGCACTTATTCTATAAGGATATTCAAGAAGGTGGTAGCGCAGCCTCTGAATGTCATAGAGACAAACCAAAGATCTCTTATATGTATCTGAGTCACATCTTTCCCTGGCATTTTACAGCTTGTTTCTAGCATGAAACATTGTGGTCTAAAGCCTCGTTATAGATTGTTTTATATAATCAGGTCCATTTAATTTGTATAAAAATCAATTATATCAGTAGCAAGCTTTGGACCCAAGAAGAGTAGCTGCTGCCTTAGCAAAATTAAAAAAAAGACCTCTGATCCTCCATATCATATTCAGCTCTCGTTCTCAAACTGAACAGGACATGAGTAGGCCTGGTCCGCGTGCACAGATATTGCTTTTTTGTTGTTGAAATTGACTCGCCTCCTGAGGTGCCACCATACACGGCACAGTCATTGGTTAGGCAGCACAAAGCGGTTTACATCTGCAAGAGCAGGGCAGGCCAGAGTTCATGATAGGGAATGCCTACCCATTGCAGTGTGTAATGCAGTGTACACTCAGAAAAAAATATGTTAATTAGAACCATACAGGGTTCTTCAGTTTGTCCCCATAGGGGGAACCCTTCTATCTAGAACCCTGTGTTTGGTTTTTGAAAGAACCCCCTGTATATGGTTTTACCTAGAACACTCTATGAAGGGTTCTACCAATAACCATTTTATAATCTAAAGGTTCGTCCTACAACCATCTATGAAGGATTCGACAGAGGGAAGATTGAATATTGCGACAACCTCAATCATTTAAACAGGAAAACTCATCTCAGTAACGGGTGGAATAAATCCAATTACTAACTGATTGGATTAGTTTAGAAAACGGTATGTTCTTTATCTTTGTGTAGCATAAAATTAATCAACTGATCAATGTACAGTACATGCAAAAACACAGATATTACAGTAAAACAAACAATTCGGAAAATCTCCCTGAAAAAGAGCATGCTGGGAAATATTATATATGGTTCCATATAGAATCCTTCTTGCCTGCCAAAGAATCATCAAAGAACCCTTTCTTCCAAAAACAGTTCTTAGGATGTTAAAGGTTCTAGGTAGAACCCTTTGACTGATAAAGAACTATTGTCTTCCAACAAGGGTTCTTCTGATCAAATTGGTTCTTGGTTGAACCTTATTCCTCAGTAAAGAACCCTTTTGGAACCCTTTTTTCTAAGAGTGTACTTACTTGTGATCTGTATTTGAGATGTTTTCTTAGA
Source organism: Salvelinus fontinalis (assembly GCF_029448725.1). Classification (NCBI taxonomy): domain Eukaryota; kingdom Metazoa; phylum Chordata; class Actinopteri; order Salmoniformes; family Salmonidae; genus Salvelinus; species Salvelinus fontinalis. The sequence continues at coordinate 66,728,099 of NC_074666.1, read as the reverse complement.
ACATGCCCTGAGTGGCAAAAAAGTGGTGTATAGTGGTCTTGTGTTGGGCACCACTGAATAATAACAAACAAATTAGATTTTTTATAGCTTTCAAATATGACTTCACTGTATTTGTGAAAGGAATAACTGGGGGGGGAGGGGGGGGGGGGGGGACACAACAAAGCCTAACACCTTACCGTTCGTTATACTTGGCTTTCTTGCATTGACTCTTGCACTTGTCTTTTCTTCCAAGCACGGATTCTGCTGATAGCTGCTTTTGAAACATTGTTTAGGAACGTTTGACTTATGTGGTTGTTGTACCTTAAGGTTAATGTACTAACTGTAAGTCCTTCTGGATAACAAGGATCTGCTAAATTACTCAAATGTAAAATTTCATTTGTAATGTTCATTATAATCTCTCATGGACAGACAAGGTAACAAATATGGTTTCTGGACGCAATGACCCAAGATTTTATGTTCATTATAATCATACTGTATATACCACCACTCAAGTTTTACCAAAGAGCTGGAGAGGATTTGTTTGGCATATATTTAAGGGAACAAACTCAACACAGACAAAGATCCAAATCATGTTCAACATTGAATGTGGTATTTTGTCAAAAGGGAAGTTACTTTTCATAAACAGACTTTAGTACAAATGTATCCCTGTCTACATCTACATTCACTCCACATTGTTAGAACATGTCAATATGTACAGAGTTCGAATTATGGGGCTGGGGGGGGGGGGGGGGGTTGGGCAAGGCAGCTCCCTAACAAACTGAACCCTGACTAAGAATGAGTAAATTCTAAGACATATGTATATACATACAGTAATATGTGGCATATTGATTTAGGATTATAGTGCCACCAGATCAGAGACACATATCTTAGTTAACATCTTTGTTGCCCCCAAACCACATTATCTCAGATGTTCTCAGTCTACCATGCACCTCCCATTGGTCCTCCTCAAAATGGTTATGCCAGACTCAGCAGTAATGGAGGAGGATGTTTAGGAGGAGGTAGGGCACACAGGCTCTCCCTCAACCATGTACCACACCTCGTTGTGCCTATTCAGAATCTTCATTGGGCTGTAGGGCACATACACACACACAAAATATTAAAGTATGTTTGAAAAAGTATTTTGGTGGAATTGGGTTGGATGTTGGATATGAGTATATTGAAGGATTTGTATCCGTGCTCTCACCTGTCATATCCCACAGCATAGTGGTAGTCTTTGTTGTAGGTGGCCTGGACTTTGTCTAGCTGCCTTTTCAGCAGCATAGAGTTTACACTGGATGTCAAAGACATCATCCATCCACCGTAGCTCCTCACGTACACTTTCATGTCTGGCGTCTCTGTAAAATACACCTGCACGGGGAAATCACAAAGACATCCACATTGTTAACCAGCGGTCTTGAAAAAAACATGACATACTTGACATGGGTTCAAATGGTATTTGTGTTCTTTTTAATATTGTAACTGCGCTCGATTAAGCTTTTCTTGCACAATGGCACCAAAAGAATAGTCCCAAAACGGCAAACCCCACCCACCTGGCACTCTAGAAAAGCCTCATAAGGTGTAGGGTCTAGGGGTCTATTTGAGATTGGGTCTTACACTGTCATCAGTGGGCTGGGGAGGAGTCATCTGATAGTCAGACGGCAGGAGGAAGTTGAGGGTGAAGACAGACGACTGCCACAACCTCTTCTTCTCCTCGATTTTGACAGTCACCGGAGTTGTCATGTTAATGTTGACGCCTGTAGGAAAAATGTGCATCCACACACACACAAATAGATCAATACGCACAAACACATGCACGCACGCACGCACACACGCTTACACGCATGCACATACACACACATACACACACGCGCACACACACACACACACACACACACACACACACACACACACACACACACACACACACACACACACACACACACACACACACACACACACACACACACACACACACACACACACACACACACACACACACACACACACCAGCCTCGTTGGATCCGGTGATGTATTTGAAGAGTCTCTGGAAGGCAGTGTACATGGCCTTGTCCATGGAGTAGCATTCCTCGTCTGTCGACACCCATTTCACCGAGTCATAGTGGCGCACCTGCAACACAGACACAAACCTTCACTCAGAGTCCTGTGTTGGAGAGTGTGTGAGTTACGGATGTTGGATGCAGGGGGAGCAACTTTGGTGTCTAGGTCCAGTAGAAAGGGGTGGGAAGCCTGGTTTCTGGGGCTTGGGGACTTGGGGACTTGTCAGGTGGATGGCACCTTGGTAGCAGGGTGGGGATTGGGGGAAGCTCCTGTTTTACGCATGAAGGTACAATTCGTCTGTTTTTAACATTTTATGAAAAATGATCATTAATATTATCAAGTTGATAAACGATGTTCTGATGAAAATTAAAATGTATTTTATCTGCAACCCTGACAGAAACCTAAACAATAAAAAAAAGCGGTCACAAATAACACCCCTGACTCCGTTTTATGTGTCATTAATTTGTGCTTTACAATGAACTCACCTCATAATCGTCATTCTGGCACACCAGATCATACAGCAGACATTCCCTTGACTCGGTACAGAAGCTAGACTCAGATGAGTTCCTATAGGGATCAGTGGAAAACAAATCAATCATGGAGAAAGTTAGAAAATATTGCACGACATCAATATTCAATATAAATATTCAAACATTCACTATACAAGCAGCGTGTGATTCCTGAAACGTGTGGTTACGATGTGAGGAAAGTAATAACAGATGTGTATTATAACTTCGTTTACCCAATTCTGGCTTCAGCAGTCAAGATGAGAAGCAAGCCAACCAACCCTGAAAAATAAACCCTGAAGTACACACAAACAGTCAGTGTCATCACATTAAAAGTTTAAACCGTCAGTGACCACATCACATGAAAAATCTAATATTCAGACATTAATAATCACTATTGCAATATATTGTAATACTTTAAGACAGTTTCCAAATTATGATACTACAACTTTCAATTTCTATAGAAATCATTCTCCCTTTAATAATTAACACCATCACAAGTCAAATGAAACATATCAAAGCAAAGAGACTATAATTTCTACTTACATTGTGCTGAGTGTGTCTTTTAAATCAGCTCAGTTCAGATGCATCCACTGGCCTGAGGGAAATGCTTGCAGAGAAACTATTTATACCAACTGAGGGTTATGAAAGAAATCTTGGACCCCTTCCCAAAACTTGTGAGACACACCCACTTCATTGCAGAATGGCCCGGGGGCCTCAACAAATATGTGCAATGGGCTTATTTAACCAGCTGAAGAGAAAGCCAGGTGGTTTATAAATGTGTTTGCCAAGTTAGATAATGCGAGACGATCAGTCTTGATGTGTCTTTGAAAAAGAGTATAGGATAATGAGAAAGAGGCTGTGACTAGATCCGACTGTTATATATTTATTTTTGGTAAATAGAAAATCTGTTTCGCAATAACAGCCTGGCTGCCACATTTAGAGGAAGTAAATAGCACTTGGATGTATGCAGTTTGTTCACTGAGCACTGCTGGGTCGACTTTACCAATCACTAGTGAAGAATGGAGTAAGAAGCCTTGTTTATAACTGGTGCTAACATGGACCCTTTGTCCTGATATGGTATCTGACACAATTACCCAAGATTTTATGTTCATTATAATCATACTGTGCTAACCACCACTCGAGTTTGACCAAAGAGCTGGAGATGATTTGTTTGGCATATACAGTTGAAGTCAGAAGTTTACATACACCTTAGCCAAATACATTTGAACTCAGTTTTTCACAATTCCTGACATTTAATCAGAGTAAAAATTCCCTGTCTTACGTCAGTTAGGATCACCACTTTATTTTAAGAATGTGAAATGTCAGAAAAGTAGTAGAGAGAATGATTTATTTCAGCTTTTATTTCTTTCATCACATTCCCAGTGGGGCAGAAGTTTACATACACTCAATTAGTACTTGGTTGCATTGCCTTTAAATAGTTTAATTTGGGTCAAACTTTTCGGGTAGCCTTCCACAAGCTTCCCACAATAAATTGGATGAATTTTGGTCCATTCCTCTGACAGAGCTGGTGTAACTGAGTCAGGTTTGTAGGCCTCCTTGCTCAAACACGCATTTTCAGTTCTGCCCACAGATTCTCTATAGGATTGAGATCAGGGCATTGTGATGGCCACTCCAATACCTTGACTTTGTTGTTCTTAAGCCATTTTGCCAACACTTTGGAAGTATGCTTGGGGTCATTGTCCATTTGGAGGACCCATTTGCGACCAAGCTTTAACTTCCTGATTAATGTCTTGAAATGTTGCTTCAATATATCCATATAATTTTCCTGCCTCATGATGCCATCTATTTTGTGACATGCACCAGTCCTTCCTGCAGCAATGCACCTCCACAACATGATGTTGCCACCCCCGTGCTTCACGGTTGGGATGATGTTCTTTGGCTTGCAAGCATTCCCCTTTTCCCTCCAAACATAACGATGGTCATTATGGCCAAACAGCTCTATTTTTGTTTCATCCGACCAGAGGACATTTCTCCAAAAAGTACGATCTTTATCCCCATGTGCAGTTGCAAACCGTAGTCTGGCTTTATTATGGCGGTTTTTGGAGCAGTGGCTTCTTCCTTGCTGAGAGGCCTTTCAGGTTATGTCGATATAGGACTCGTTTTACTGTGGATATAGACACTTTTGTACCTGTTTCCTTCAGCATCTTCACAAGGTCCTTTGCTGTTGTTCTGGGATTGATTTGCACTTTTCGCACCAAAGTACGTTCATCTCTAGGAGACAGAACGCGTCTCCTTCCTGAGTGGTATGACGTCTTCGTGGTCCCATGGTGTTTAAACTTGCGTACTATTGTTTGTACAGATGAACGTGGTACCTTCAGGCGTTTGGAAATTGCTCCCAAGGATGATCCAAACCTGTGGAGGTCTACAATTATTTTTTCTGAGGTCTTGGCTGATTTATTTTGATTTTCCCATGATGTCAAGCAAAGAGGCACTGAGTTTGAAGGTATGGCCTTGAAATACATCCACATGTATACCTCCAATTGACTCAAATGATGTCAATTAGCCTATCAGAAGCTTCTAAAGCCATGACATAATTTTCTGGAATTTTCCAAGATGTTTAAAGGCACAGTCAACTTAGTGTATGTAAACTTCTGACCCACTGGAATTGTGATACAGTGAATTATAAGTGAAATAATCTGTCTGTAAACAATTGTTGGAAAAATGACTTGTGTCATGCATGAAGTAGATGTCCTAACCGACTTGCCAAAACTATAGTTTGTTAACAAGAAATTTGTGTAGTGGTTGAAAAACGAGTTTTAATGACTCCGACCTAAGTGTATGTAAACTTCCGACTTCAACTGTACAGTCGTGGCCAAAAGTTTTGAGCATGACACAAATATTAATTTTCACAAAGCCTGCTAACTCAGTTTGTATGATGGCAATTTACATATACTCCAGAATGTTATGAAGAGTGATCAGATGAATTGCAATTAATTGCAAAGTCCCTCTTTGCCATGCAAATGAACTGAATCCCCAAAAAACATTTCCACTGCATTTCAGCCCTGCCACAAAAGGACCAGCTGACATCATGTCAGTGATTCTCTCGTTAACACAGGCGTGAGCGTTGACGAGGACAAGGCTGGAGATCACTCTGTCATGTTGATTGAGTTCGAATAACAGACTGGAAGCTTCCAAAGGAGGGTGGTGCTTGGAATCATTGTTCTTCCTCTGTCAACCATGGTTACCTGCAAGTAAACACGTGCCGTCAACGTTGCTTTGCACAAAAAGGGCTTCACAGGCAAGGATACTGCTGCCAGTAAGATTGCATCTAAATCAACCATTTATCGGATCATCAAGAACTTCAAGGAGAGCGGTTCAATTGTTGTGAAGAAGGCTTAAGGTTCCCAAGAAAGTCCAGCAAGCGCCAGGACCGTCTCCTAAAGTTGATTCATCTGCCTTTTCCAATGCCTTTTCCAGCATGATGGAGCACCTTGCCATAAGGCAAAAGTGATAACTAAGTGGCTCGGGGAACAAAACATCAATATTTTGAGTCTCCATGGCCAGGAAACTCCCCATACCTTAATCCCATTGAGAACTTGTGGTCAATCTTCAAGAGGCGGGTGGACAAACAAAACCCACAAATTCTGACAAACTACAAGCATTGATTATGCAAGAATGGGCTGCCATCAGTCAGGATGTGGCCCAGAAGTTAAGGCACCTCCCTAACAAACTGAACCCTGAATAAGAATGAACAGATTTTAAGACATATGTATACACATACAGTAATATGTGGCATATTGATTTAGGATTATAGTGCCACCAGATCAGAGACACATATCTTAGTTAACATCTTTGTTGCCCCCAAACCACATTATCTCAGATGTTCTCAGTCTACCATGCACCTCCCATTGGTCCTCCTCAAAATGGTTATGCCACACTCAGCAGTAATGGAGGAGGATTTTTAGGAGGAGGTAGGGCACACAGGCTCTCCCTCAACCATGTACCACACCTCGTTGTACCTATTCAGAATCTTAATTGGGCTGTAGGACACACACACACACAAAATATAAAAGTATGTTTGAAAAAGTATTTTGGTGGAATTTGGTTGGATGTTGGATATGAGTATATTGAAGGATTTGTATCCGTGCTCTCACCTGTCATATCCCACAGCATAGTGGTAGTCTTTGTTGTAGGTGGCCTGGACGTTGTCTAGCTGCCTTTTCAGCAGCATGGAGTCATATTATTTTGTAAGAATAGCTGTCAAATAATTAGCATACAGGGAGGCACCAGCTAGTCTGGGCACAATGCGGACACATTGGACGGATAAGTGACACATTTTAATACAATTGGTAAGATCACGAAACTCACATGTCAGCGCAAGGTGTAAACAAGGATTCAGTGTACTCCTACTGATGACCCTGTCAGTGGTGTATTTCACCTATTAAAGTGAATATAATTACACTGCATTTGTATGATATTATTCTCTGCTATTAAATCAATTGAAGACTTCATCAGTTTTCTTTATTATTTGTCTGGTCCACCCATCGTCATCACTTCATTTTAACATGTTTATGTGTCATTACGTGTCAATGAAGGATCAATTGGTTAAAACCGTCTTTAATGTGAAATTATGATGTCATTATAATGTTGAGTGAAATATCAGATACACATTGGACGAACATTTCCTAATTCATATCAAACCATATTCCCCACCTATAAAAACAGACAAGACAGCACTTGCATGACCCTAAGAGTTCAACTTTGACCCCCACAAAGAGGAGAGTAGCCTAGAAAAAAAGAACTCTGGGGTGTATCTCAATTGTCTAAAACGTCTTCCTCTGCTCGTCTCCTTCCCTTCTCATGAGCTGATCTGAAGCTGAACACTGTAGATAAATACAAAATGGCATTCCTCACTGTGAATTTGATTTCATCTATCCCAGGTCTTTCACACCAGTGCAGGAAAAGAGATAAGAAAAGGAAGCCACTGAATATCGAGATGGATGTGATCATGGAATGAACCCTGACCTAAATAAAAAAAATAAAAAAACCTCCCATGCAGTCAGGTCAGTTTATATTGGAGAGATGCCCAGTTGGGGTCAATGCCATTGAGAGGGTTGTTGTTTAACCCCCTCAGGCCATTCAGCTTTCACAGTTAGAATATTGTTGAAGGTCATGACCTTTATCAAACCTCTGACATCGCCTGTGATGTCAGCTGTTCACCACCTCAGGTGCTCAACGGGCGACAGCCTTCACTTGGTGACTTCAACCTCAGGCGAAGACAAACTCAAAAGAACTCAAATGATCCCATCTCTTATTCCTGTTCTATGTGGAGCAAGCACATGTGCTTTACGTCAACTTCTTAGCCAAAGCGTGTTACTTTAGCTTGATTCAATCAGGATCATGAAACTCCATGTTGTGAACGTTTCCATGGTATCATCACCAGACATGGGCAAAAATGACAAAATACAATTACAAAATACAAAATAAAAAATACATTGGAGTGTAGTTTAACCCAGTGTAATTTAAATGACAGTATACTCAGAAGTAATTAAAATACGTCTTTTAAATATGTGTAACAGAAATACTGCCCGTCTCTGATCATTACAGAAAGGTCAGGTGGAACAAGTGTTGGCACACTGGCTGTTGTAGTCGTTGTTTAAATGTTTTTATAAAATGAGCTTGTGAGAGTGATTGAAGGAAACATCAGAGATGTTTTTATTTCTCTCAGAGCATGAGACACCCTGTTCCAGCACAAATCACTAGAGTACAGTTCACTGTGTGTGTACAGGCATAACTGGTCTTGAATAGCTACCTTGGGCTCCATAGTCTAGCAGGGACAAAGTCTAGCAGGGACAAAGACGTTGCACCAAATAACGTTTGACCTGTCTAGTAGACTATAGCAATAAAGCAATTCATGTCACGGGTATGGAGAGCCTTCATGGAGAAGCTGAGAGTCACGGTCAGCCTCACATCCGGGTAACGGCCTCAGTCCAATGGGCAGGTGAAGAGGATGAACCAGGAGCTGGGGAGGTTCCTTAGGAGTCACTGCCAGGACCGGCAGGGGGAGTGGGCGCGGTTCCTTCCCTGGGCGGAGTACGCCTAGAATTCACCTGCGTCACTCCTCCACCGGGCTGACCCCCTTCCAGTGTGTCCTAGGATATCAGCCAGCCCTAGCTCCGTGGACCCTGAGCCAGACTGAAGCTCCTGCGGTGGATGAGTGGTTCAGGCGCGCAGAGAAGGTTTGGAACGATGCCCACATGACGCTCCAGCGCGCCGTCCACCATCAGAAGGAGCAGGCGGACCGCAACCGCAGTGAGGCTCTCGTTTTCCATCCTGGTGATCTCGTTTGGCTCTCCACCAGGAACCACCCGGGTACTGTCACACCTTCAAATTACGGTTTTCAAAAGTATTTTGTTACAAAATACATTAGAGTGTAGTTCAGCCCAGTGTAATACAAAATACTTAGAAGTAATTAAATTATGTATTTCAAATAGATGTAGCAGAAATACTGCCCATCTGGTCATAGCTCAATAACCCAACAAAATGCCCCAATTGCTGGGCCAAAAATAACCCAACAAGTGTTCTGTCCATCAAGGAACACAGCCACATCACAGTCCGAGACTAAGATTAAATGTCATGTGTTCTGCGGTCTACCCTGTTTCCTTCACTTGCTCTGGGATGAAGGGATGGAGGTAGTTGCCTTATCTCTTTTCGAATACTCCACTTTTCTCTCCCTATTTCTGAATCATGAATCATGACTGAAATTGTCAAGCCGGTTAGGAAAAAGGTTCAACCCATCTTAAGCTAAATGAATGCCCTGTGTTCAGGTTGACGTCATGGATTGTGTGCATAAACAAGCAATGACATGGTTGTATGATCATTATTTGTTTTCTTACTGGGTGAATACCTTTTATTAGGAACTCAAATGGAGGACCATAGAGTGTTAGGCATCTCGGCATACTGAACCAAAGAAGCTTATTGAGAAAAAGGAGTACAAACGATTTACAGTCATAAGAAACATACAGCATCTCTGACAATAAAATTGAACTTTATTCCACTGCGTGTTCAGTAGTAGACATCTGAAATAGCATAAAGAGTCTTTAAACAGGAGCTCTGCATCCACCTGAACACATCCTGTCCTACTCTCAGATAGATGGTGAACGTAACCTAACAAGGTCAATCAGGAGGGAGCATCATGATGACCATGGACAACACTGTTGGTCTGAGGTGTGTTCTCAACCCCAGAGAGGTGTTCAACAGCGTTAACCAGTCTTTCCAGGTTGTTGTTGATGGATAACAGCAGGGGCTGCAGCACTTTCTCCATGCTGCTCCTCATACTGACCAGCTCCCTCTGTAACATGTCGTAACCTTGACGATGCACCTGGACCAGTATTGCCAGGTCCTGAGGACATATAGGCCTGTGATAGGTTGGCTTAGGGTAGAGTAGCCTTTGATTGATTTGCTTGGGGTGTATAGGCCTGTGATAGGTTGGCTTGGGGTAGAGTAGCCTGCTGTGGCAGTTGCACTACTTGGGGTATGTTTGTGTGGAATGGAGCGTTACCTTGAAGCAAACCATCAGCCTGGGGTTGGACGATGACTGGGGGTGTATTGGTTTGGGGTTGAAGGGTGCCCTGAGACTATGGGATGTGGACGGTTTCAGTCACTTGAGGTGTACTGACCTGAGGACAGGGTTCAAGGTTCAATCTGACTATGTTCACCCGGGGTTGGAGGTTGGGTTGGGGTAAAAAGGTCCTGGGTGAAGTGGCAGGTGTTGGTGTCTGGGGTGGATGAACTCTACTGGCCTTGGGGACTAACTCATATCTTGTTACTTACATTCTCTCTGTTTGATCACATTACATCACATACACACACACATCAAAGGTCATGAAGTTTCAACTGCAGTCAACTACAGTCAACTGTTTCATCAGCTGAAACTTGCAGCCATCGCCTGCATTATGGGAGGCTCTATTGTCAACCGATCATTAGGGTGTTTTTGTTTGACCCACACGAACGTGAAACAGGAACCAACTTTGCTCATTCATGTACAGTCCTGGCCAATTCTATGTGAACCCTTGCACCTTTCTTAAATAATTCCCTATTTTTTTCAAAAAAGTTTAACTTTTAAAAAACATCTGTTCTCCACACCTTGTAATTAGATTTTCAACATTGTAGAACCAAATTTATTTTTGTAAACTTAAGTTTAACATTTTTATTTAGAAAATAAAGACAAATGGCTGGACAAAATGATGAACACACTGGAGCTAGTACTTAGTTGCACAGCCTTTGGCCAAGAAAACTGCAGACCAACGCGTGTTGTAGACATCAATGAGCTTGCTGCACCTTTCTACTGTTAATTTGGCCCAATCTTCACCCGCAAACTGCTCTAATTCTTCAATGTTTGAGGGGTGTGCTCCACCAACTGTTGTTATCAGTTCTTGCCATACCGTACGCTATGGATGTAATTCAGATCTGGACTATTCATTGTCTCAAAAATGTGTCTACCTAGGGGGAGAGAGGAGGGGGCACGGCCTCTAAAATTAGTCTCCCTGCGGTAGCAAAGCTATGAGGTAGGACAAGTGTGTGTGTGTGTGTGTGTGTGTGTGTGTGTGTGTGTGTGCGTGTGTGCGTGTGCGCGTGTGCGTGTGCGTGTGCGTGTGCGTGTGCGTGTGTGTGTGTGTGCAGCTGTGTGTTCATGAAGAGTGACCAGTCTATGGATCTACCTCTGGTTTAAAGAGAGAAACACTTCTCCTGAAATAAGGTAAGGACCCATATAACTTTGTCAATGAGTTAACAACTACTGATTTATCGTCACCCATTGAAGCATTTTGCAAAATTTGCTCCTACTAACAGTTAACTGTATTAAAGTAATTTTGATCTGTCTGAATTTTTAGCAGGGTCCAGCAGGAGAGACCAGACTCACCTGTATCCAGGTGTGTGTCCATGAAGAGTAACCAATCTATAGAGCCACCTCTTAGGTTCAGAGAAGGAGACGTTTCCATTGAACAAAGGTCAGAAACCAGTGTTTTAAGGTCTATCATTGTCACTTTTTTAAAAGTTTTAACGTACCATTAGAGCAAGGAAATATCTCTCACTACTTTTAATATTTAGGTGTCATTAAAAAGGGAACAGTCTTATACCTCAGATTGAAGAATGAGGAGTTTTGTACTTTTTACAGGATCAAAAAACAAAAGATGAGCCTCACCTGTACCCAGCTGTGTGTCCATGAAGAGAGACCAATTTATGGAGACACCTCTCATGTTCAAAGAGTTAAACCTCTCTACAGAAAAAAGGTAAGAACCCATTGGACTTGGTCAATGTCCACATCACATCCAGAGATTTACCCTCCATTGCACCACTGGATGGCATATCAGAGTTTTCACGTGAGAACTGGGCCGATAGTGGTCAAGTTCCTGAGGTATAAGGACAAGATGGCTGTTCTGGAGAGAGCCAAGAACTTGAGAGGAACCGACATCTTCCTTAACGAGGACTACTCGGAAGCTGTGCACCAGAGGCGGAAAGAACTTATCCCAGCCATGAAAGCTGCCCGAGTGTGTGGGGATATTGCGTACATCTGCTACGGGTCAGTAGCTTCAGCCCCACAACACACACACACACACACACACACACACACACACACACACACACACACACACACACACACACACACACACACACACACACACACACACACACACACACACACACACACACACACACACGCACACATACACTAACTGACACTCACAATTGACACTTCATATTACCTCTATCTCAAATAGGCTACCCAGGAAAGGGCTAAAAAATTGACCATATTAATATATGTAGTAAAAAAAAAAGATCAATGAAATCAATGACTTGTTAACATCGGATGCCATTCATATATTAGCCATCTCTGAAACTCAGATAATTCATTTGATGATGCAGCAGTGGAAATACAAGGATATAACACCTACAAAAGAGACGTGAATGCTTATGGGGTTGCTGTATTTGTTCAGAGCCATATAACTTTAAAGCTTAGAGAGGACGTCATGTCTAATGTTGTGGAAGTGTTGTGGTTGCATGTTCACCTGCCTCGTCAAAAGCCTCTTCTTTTGGGGTGCTGATATAGGCCACCAAGTGTCAACAGTCAGTATCTGGATAATATGTGTGCAATTCTTGATAATGTGTGTGATGCTGACAGAGAGGTCTATTTTCTGGGTGACCTGAACATAGAATGGTTTTCATCAAGCTGTCCACTCAAGCGGAAGCTTCTTACTGTAACCAGTGCCTGTAATCTGGCTCGGGTTATCAATCAACCTACCAGAGTGTTCACAAATAGTGCAGGAACTACTGTACATCATCCACGTGTATTGATAAAATGGTTACCAATGTTGCAGAACTTTGTTCTAAAGCTGTATCCATACCCATTGGACGTAGTGACCATAATATAGTGGCTATATCCAGGGAAACTAAAGTTCCAAAGGCTGGGCCTAAAATAGTGAACAGCCGTGGCCAAAAGTTTTGAGAATGACATAAATATAAATTTTCGCAAAGTGTGCTGCCTCAGTGTCTTTAGATATTTTTGTCAGATGTTACTATGGGGTACTGAAGTATAATTACAAGCATTTCATAAGTGTCAAAGGCTTTAATTGACAAGTACATGAAGTTGATGAAAAGAGTCAATAATTGCAGTGTTGACCCTTCTTTTTCAAGACCTCTGCAAACTGCCCTGGCATGCTGTCAATTAACTTCTGGGCCACATCCTGACTGATGGCAGCCCATTCTTGCATAATCAATGCTTGGAGTTTGTCAGAATTTGGGGGTTTTGTTTGTCCACCCGCCTCTTGAGGATTGACCTCAATGGGATTAAGGTATGGGGAGTTTCCTGGCCATGGACCCAAAATATCGATGTTTTGTTCCCCAAGCCACTTAGTTATCACTTTTGCCTTATGGCAAGGTCCTCCATCATGCTGGAAAAGGCATTGTTTGTCACCAAACTGTTCCTGGATGGATGGGAGAAGTTGCTCTCGGAGGATGTGTTGGTACCATTCTTTATTCATGGCTGTGTTCTTAGGCAAAATTGTGAGTGAGCACACTCCCTTGGCTGAGAAGCAAACCCACACATGAATGGTCTCAGGATGCTTTACTGTTGGCATGACACAGGACTGATGGTAGCGCTCACCTTGTCTTCTCCGGACAAGCTTCTTTCCGGATGCCCCAAACAATCAGAAAGGGGATTCATCACAGAAAATGACTTTACCCCAGTCCTCAGCAGTCTAATCCCTGTACCTTTTGCAGAATATCAATCTGTCCCTGATGTTTTTCCTGGAGAGAAGTGGCTTCTTTGCTGCCCTTCTGACACCAGGCCATCCTCCAAAAGTCTTTGCCTCACTGTGTGTGCAGATGCACTCACACCTGCCTGCTGCCATTCCTGAGCAAGCTCTGTACTGGTGGTGCCCCGATCCCGCAGCTGAATCAACTTTAGGAGACGGTTATGGCCCTTGCTGGACTTTCTTGGGCGCCCTGAAGCCTTCTTCACAACAATTGAACCGCTCTCCTTGAAGTTCTTGATGATCCGATAAATGGTTGATTTAGGTGCAATATTACTGGCAGCAATATCCTTGCCTGTGAAGCCCTTTTTGTGCAATGCAATGATGACGGCACGTGTTTCCTTGCAGGTAACAATTGTTGACAGAGGAAGAACAATGATTCCAAGCACCACCCTCCTTTGGAAGCTTCCAGTCTGTTTTTCAAACTCAATCAGCATGACAGAGTGATCTCCAGCCTTGTCCTCGTCAACACTCACACCTGTATTAACGAGAAAATCACTGACAAAATGTTCGCTGGTCCTTTTGTGGCAGGGCTGAAATGCAGTGGAAATGTTTTTTGGGGATTCAGTTCATTTGCATGGCAAAGAGGGACTTTGCAATTAATTGCAATTCATCTGATCACTCGTCATAACATTCTGGAGTATATGCAAATTGCCATCATACAAACTGAGGCAGTAGACTTTGTGAATATTAATATTTGTGTAATTCTCAAAACTTTTGGCCACGACTGTACAGTCTCATCTGACACACTGACCTACCTGCACACATTCCACACCATATTCACTGAGCCTCTCTATCCAGGGTTTAAGCTTCCGGATGGCACGTCAGTCTCTCTGTGTCAGGTAAAATAACATAATGTGTCCGTCCTGAAGGAACCACCTGACTCTTCAGGGAAGTCACACTCCTGTTTAAACACAACTTGATGACATGATGGGACATGTTTTAATCATAACAACCCCCCCGCCCCCCACCAATTGAGTAAACAGATTAGTATTCATGAATATACAGTGTACAGAACATTAGGATGACATAGACTGACCAGGTAAAAGCTATGATCTTTTATTGATTTCACTTGTTAATCCATTTCACATCAATGTAGATGGAGGGGAGGAGACAGGTTAAAGAAGGATTTTTACGCCTTGAGACATGGATTGTGTATGTGTGCCATTGAGGATGAATGGTCATGACAAAATCTTGAAGTTCCTTTGAACAGGGTATGGTAGTAGGTGCCAGGCGCACAGGTTTGAGTGTGTCAAGAACTGCAACGCTGCTGGGTTTTTCATATAACTCCAGCCAAGTTGTTTAGGTTTAACTGAGTACTTAGTCTATCCAAACAGGTTATGTGGATTAGATGGGAATGGTACGGGATGATAAAGGATTAATATTCTGGAGGTGCCTGGTACATTGCTTTCACCTGTCCAGTTCTCTCATGTTAGTTGAGATGAAGGAAGGTAGACCCCCAGGAGTGGTTGGATGTCCTGAGTTGTCTTTGAGTAGTTACCATTTAGTTCTGCATGCATGATGTTGCTGGGAAGACGTTGTAAGGCTGTCATTTCAACACTAACAAAGTTGAGTGGTTTCCAGACAGTCTGGGGCAACAGCAGCACCAAAGTCCTCCCACCTCAGCTTTGGTTGTAGGAGACGACATGTCAATCCTTTGAGGGTGGGAGAGAGCGAGGTAAAGACGGAGAGTGAAGGAGGGAGGGGTAGAGGAAGGAAGAGACACAGCCCGGGACTGAAATGTCATGTGTTCCGCAGTCTTCCCTGATTCCCTCACTTGCTCTCCAGTATGTGGGCAAAAGGAACAAAGGGGTGGAGGTGCCTTCTCTTCTTGTATCCCCCCCCTGTCTGTATCATGCCTCTGAGAAAATGATCAAGCAGGCTAAGAAAAAGGTTCAGAAGACTTCTATACTAAACGAATGGCCTGTGCTCAAGTTGACCTCATGGGTTGTGTGCATAAACGAACAATGACAGGATTATAACTGTTTGAACACTTTTTGGAAAATACATTTTATTTCGGGAGCTCAATAGGAGGTCCATAGAGCCTTAGGCACCTTGAACAAAAAAAAAATTACTGAGAAAAAGAAGCATACATTATTTACAGTCATCGACAAGAGAAACATATCTCTGATAACAAAATGGAACTGCGTGTACAGTACAAAGATTCCTAGAGTTACATTTACTGCACAGAACTTTACTAAATGTTTTTTAGTCAATCTCTACCTGGATGGTAGACGTTTGAAATAGCATGAAGAGTCCTTAAACAGGAGCTCTGCATCCACTTGAACACATCCTGTCCTACTCTCAGATAGATGGTGAACGTAACCTAACCAAGGTCAATCAGGAGGGAGCATCATGATGACCATGGACAACACTGTTGGTCTGAGGTGTGTTCTCAACCCCAGAGAGGTGTTCAACAGCGTCAACCAGTCTTTCCAGGTTGTTGTTGATGGATAACAGCAGGGGCTGGAGCACTCTCTCCATGCTGCTCCTCATACTGACCAGCTCCCTCTGTAACATGTCGTAACCTTGACGATGCACCTGGACCAGTGCTGCCAGGTCCTGAGGAGGTAGCTGGACCTGCATGTGTGGTTGGACCTCTATCAAAGGAATGTGGACCGTAGCTTGGTTCACTTGGGGTATGTTCGTCTGAGGCTGCACAGTGGACTGGGACATATAGGCCTGTGATTGGTTTGCTTGGGGTATATAGGCCTGTGATATGTTGGCTTGGGGTAGAGTAGCCTTTGATTGGTTCGCTTGGGGTATATAGGCCTGTGATAGGTTGGCTTGGGGTAGAGTAGCCTGCTGTGGCAGTGGCACTGCTTGGGGTATGTTTATGTGGAATGCAGCATTACCTTGAAGCAAACCATCAGCCTGGGGTTGAACAGTGACTGGGTGTGTATTGGTTTGGGGTTGAAGGGTGCCCTGAGACTGAGGGATGTGGACGGTTCCAGTCACTTGAGGTGTACTGACCTGGGTACCAGTTTCAAGGTTCAATCTGACTACGTTCACCCGGGGTTGGAGGTTGGTTTGAGGTAAAGAGGGCCCGGGTGAAGTGGCAGGCGTGTGTGTCTGGGGTGGATAGACTCTGCTGGCCTCAGATGGTGCTGCAGAGTCCAGAGTCTGTTGACCATCAACCAGGTGGTTAGTCGAAGGACTGTCCAGGTCCACCCCAATGCATTGGGAACCAACTTCATTCTGAAACTCTAGGGAAGAAAAAAATATACAAAAATAAGCTATATTTAGTGTTCCTTACATACTGTTTCACCAAATGACATCACGTAGTAGGCACACACACATGACAAAGATAACAAAAACGATTGTTTTTAAAAATGTAAACCATAAACTTTACCTTGTAATGCAATGGGTCCTTCTCCATCCACAAACTCAAATTCAAAACGTTTTGTTTTGACTGAGAGGAAAGGCTCCTCCTCTTCTGTTGGATGGTGAAGTTTTGCTTCTGTCTGCCTGGTCAATCGCTTCCTCTTTGAGTCAGGACCCTTCTTGATATAACAGGGTTGTCTGCGCATCAGGTCATTGTATCGCTTTTTGCATTGCATCCCGGTTCTGAGGTATCCAAACGAAGAAGCGCTCACTTTTGCTGCGATATCTTCCCATGCGGCCTGCGCAACACGGGTGTAGCCAGGGCCAGGTCGTCGAGCTTGCACTTCACGCACGAGTATTTTGAGCTCTTCCTCGTTGAAACGCTTCTTTCGTTGCCTCTCCATATGAAGCATCTCGATCTCTGGCCTCCCATTTCTGTTATCGTTATCGGAATCCATATTTTCTCAGGGAAAGCCATAAACGAAGCGCTAAAAATGACGCAAAGACACAATAGTGATCTGAATGTTTACATAGACTAGCCTACTCATCTCGAGGCTGCAACTTATTCAAAACACAATTACAAAATGGGTGTTTGTTCAGTTACAAAACAGCAACGGTTAGTACGGTTACGGAAAACCTTAAGGATAGCGGACACAGTTTAGGCGTTCCAAAACAATCTGGGCTACCATTCGCAGGACCACAAAATACAATACGCTTGCGCAGTTGATACCGGTCGTGCGCAGTATATTGCCCCCCCTTTGTTGGGGAAAATGTGCCCAAAATAAACGCCTCTTCAAAATAGTAACAATCACCACAATATTGAATGATTAGATTCTTGAAATTCTTGACATTAGACCTATAGATACATCGTAATATTGTTAGATTTTCTAGTGATAGGTTACTTTTATGATACTGTGGTTCACATAATTATTCCCCCCAAAACATTTATTTAGAAACAGATTGAAAGATTTCATCATTAAATCACGGTCTGCACATTGCCTTCCAAAACCATAAGCAATTCTCTACAGATTTACAAACTTTTCCCCACACACATACACTTCTCCTTCTGAAAAGTGAAAGCATAGTCTACCTTTGAGGGGTCTACTGTCTAATAGGCTAAATAGTTACAGTAAAACCAGTCGGAATGCATTTGACAGCAGGAAAACGCAACTGTGTGAATACAGCAGGTTTGATTGAATAATAGGCTACATTTAACCACTCTTATGAAAGCATTCTAATACATACATGCAACAATGAATACATCATACAGTCAATAGCATACCATAGTTAATATTTTTGGGTTAATTATATATTTTAAAAAATCTTGAAATACTTGTTATTGTAGGACATTGTACTGTTAAGACAGAAGTAAACAGTCGTCAACATAGCAAGAAACCAGCAAACATCACAAAGGATGTACTCCTGTGGAATCAGTGTATGACGGTCCATTCAGTCTGTGTTGGAGAGGCATTGTGATGGGAGTGACAGTCTGTAGTAGTGACTCCCTAGGACCTGACAGCCTTTCAACAGCACTAGCAAGTCTCTCCAGGCTGTGGCTGATGGAAGACAACGCAGGATGCAGCATTTCCTCCATACTGTTTTTAGTGTCCGTGATCTCCTTGTGTAGCATGGCGTAACCCGCCTGGTGCACCTGGCAGAGGACTGTGAAATCCTGGGAAGCGGGCTGGACGTGGATGAGGGGCTGGAAGTTTATCAGCGGGATGTGACCTCTGAGGAGCTGTCCCTGACCCAGTCCCTGAGATTGGTTCATCTGAGGTGAGCTGACCTCAGGGGCTTGGAATGAAGAGGCCTGGGTTGGATCAAGTTGGAGAACATGTTGTGGTGTTCCAGCCTGGGATGGACCAGCCGTCTCTGCTTTGATATCAAGGCCCTCTCCAATTTGCTGCTCTGGAATAGAAAAATCTAACCATGATGTATCATTTTATCCCCCAATCACATAGCTCACCCATGTACACTCAACCAGCATGTTGCAATCTCAATCAACACATTTAAATAAAGTCGTTTGCTTGCACACAATGCTACTTTATAAATGTGGAAAATGCTGCCAACATAGTAAGTAATCAACAAATATCTACACATGATTTTCCTATTTATAGCCTGCAATTCCTAGTATAGAAAATGGTAGGCCAAATGTGCCTAAATGTAATCATTACTGTACTCTACCTGCATGCTCAATTTTAATTGAGGAAGTAGAGTTGTTGTCTGTAAGGTTAGAGACTGGTTTTGGCAATCTGTTTTCAAATATTCTTATTCCTTGTCTCCGTTTAAGATCATTAATTCGCTTCCTGCACTGGTTGGCCGTTTTCTGAAGCCCGACGGTAGTGGAGCTAACTCGCTCTGCTACTTGCTCCCAGGCTGACCGAGCATTGGAAACTCTGAACGGTTTTGTCGGTGTACCATAAATAGAAAATCGCCGTGCATGGACTTCACGCAATAATATTCTTGTTTGCTCCCGCGTAAAACGACTTCGAGTCGCCGCCGTCAACATTTTGGAGCCTGCACACGGTTTCATAACATAAACACAGAAATTACGAATACGCTTTTCGCGTGAGGGGCGTTATTGCGTTGCGAAAGTGATAAATGGTAATGGCGTATTTTTGTAGGCAATAAAACTGCGCCATGGACAAAGCCTATGGAAAAATGAATGATGTTTTTGTAGGATTTTTGGAAAACGCCAAAAATAAGGTATGTGGTAAACCCAGGTTTGGGAGATCTTATGTTTTGTTCCATGAGATAATCTTCATCAGCTAACGTTACTTTCTGGGAATTGTGAAGAATTTATGTTTAAAAAAAGCATACCAAGGTCATGTTAACTGACTGCTAAACTCTACTAGACCTGTGTTAATCTCAGACCTCATTTACTGTGTTTATTCCTAAACACTATTCTTTCCTTTTGACCTTAGGGGTAGCTAAATGACTAATTTCCGGGTTTTAAGACTACAACCTGGCGAGCTCTATTGACACGCAGATGCACGCAGTAGTGCCTTTACGCACAGACGTCACTCCAGGAGGGAGAACTGTGGGATGTATTAAAAAACAAACAATGTTCTTATACGTTTCAAATGTTTTGCATCGCAATGAAAGTCCACTTTTGTCCCTTGTGTTGGCTATGCAATCTGTATTTGCAATGTCAAAACTAACTTTATGTATTTATTCACACAGTAAATGCAGCACATACATTTCAATAATGCTTTAAAAAACACACAACACCCTGTAAATTGACCCTCTTCTGCTGGTGAGATTCTGTATCATGGTCTAGTAGAAACCCCACAACCTAAGAAAATATGACTACATGGGTGAGACTTCTACTTATGGTCAGCTGTAAAGCTGGAGCTTCTACATGTTTGCATTTGAGATTTTTCTCTCTCTCTCTCTCTCTCTCTCTCTCTCTCTCTCTCTCTCTCTCTTTGTTTCTCTCTCTCACTCTCTCTCTCTGTATTTCTTCTCTATATAAGAGAATATGTAACCCCTTATACAAACTCTTCTAAATGTGAGGATAACATCCAAAACAGGCCACACCCAAAAACCAGAGAACTAAGGAGACAGCCTGTGGGACAGCACAATCCAGTCACCATGGCTACCCACCTCCTTCCATTTTGGACTATGTTTAAAGATGTATTCTGTCTGGCATTCTGAGTAAATAATAGTCAGGGGTGTTGACTGAATTGTGTTGCTGTCTACAGGTAATGGAAAGAAACAGACATGGAGGTGTAGTCCGTTGCATAAAGGCTGACTATTGATACATAGTGATGACTAGGCTGTGGGCAGCACTGACTAGGCTGTGGGCAGCACTGACAGGAGTGAGATCATAGTGTCATGTTTTGTTGTTCCCTGTGGTAAACTTGCCTTGTTTTCTCTGAAACAACAGCAGACCAGAGCATATAATCAATGTAGTAGAACAGTCACTCCTGTTTTTCCACAATTTAATATTTTTTGAACATAGAGAGGTACTTTTTTCACATCAAGGTTTTGGCATTGGTAGCTTTCCTCAAGAAAAGTATTTTGGAGAAATGAATGGGTAAAATTAAATGTACATACATTCTTTAAAATTATCCCGACCGGTACTGATTCTGTAAAATGCCATTATTTATGTTTTGTTCATCTTTTCTCATGACTTGTGGCTCACATTTGTGTAACTTCTGTATTTTCCCATAAGCTTTTCAGAAACCCCAAATATTGCCTGATCAAAAGTGTAGTTTAGTTTATGACCTCCATGGGAGCAGAATCCATCCCTAACCCTCTTGACTGAGGTCACACACACACACACACACACACACACACACACACACACACACACCTGACCTTCAGATTAACCACAGGACCTGATCCAGGATCAGATTGACTTTTTATCCCCCAATGGTTAAGGTTACAGGATTGGGGATGGGGAGAGCTGACCATAGACACTCAGGAGCTAGGCCTGCCTGGAGGTTCTCAAGACCAGAGGGACATTCATCTTAAGAGAAAGAAGCTGTGCTGATTCATCATGTCTGTCTTCTGTTGGAGTGGAGACTCTCTGCCCCCACCTTCTTTCTCTCTCTCTGCACGTCAGATCAGATGTTTGTCTCTGTTCACCTCTCAGAACACACACTAAGGCAAGGTGAGGTCAGCGTGATTGTCAGGTAGCTAGCATGTTCTGCTTTGGTGTGTGATGATCAAACAACTTCCAGTCTGCTCAGCACATCCGCGGTTTGGTCACGCTGTCGCAGGGTGTTTACAGCGATTAGGAGAAAAATACAACGGAGGGGAATGATGGGGCGAGGGCGTGTGTCGACACACACTGATTACCTACCTCTTACTGTGGTAGACTGTCTGGAGGGAATCTCCTACCAGAATAGATATAAAGGGGCTTACAGTATGGCCTCATAAACAGATGTTTTTTAGGGGTGATACCGAGCAAGATGATATGGACGGAGGAGACTGACAACTGTCGAATAAGTAGAGACACAGGAGACACTGAGATGTTATGGGGGTGACACTGAGAGGGATGTTACACAGGAGACACAGAGAGAGACCTTACGCAGGATACACTAATGGGAGACACGTAATGAGAGGGACTGAGATAGGTGTTATGGGGGATGACACAGAGAGACGGTAATGGTAGAGACACTAAGACAAACGTTATGGGGGTGACAAAGTTATAGGAGGAGTAATAGACCATATGTAATGGGGATGACAGAGATGTTATGGTAGACACACCGTAATCCAAAGTAAACTCTTTACAGTGACAATAAGACGTATCAATGTACCCCATTGTCATAACCAAAATATGATTGCTTTAGTTGGACCTGTTTCACAAAGAGAAGGCCTCTCGAGGAGAAATACTGGGTGTAGTAAAACAGTTTTCATAGGAGGATCCAATGCAATCTCCTGAGGGAGGTTCGGCACTGACATACAGTGTGTTTTCTGTGGGCTTATTTAGGTTTTCCTTTTAATATGGTGAGCTAGGGGTGTGGTATTGGCACAGACGGCTGACTGGAATAGGGTTTTCTCCTGTCTGCTGATATGTGCTCTCCAGCTATGATACCCAGTGTGCTATAATATGTAGCCTGAGCCCATGTTGTTTACAGGTCTTTTTACAGAGTTATTCCTGCTCTTTCCTTAGATGTTTTTGGTTTATAGTTAAGGTACGTAGCTAGATACTTAAGGTAGCTCGATACGACAACCGCATATTACAGTCACAGTAAGTGAAACATGTCGTAGATATGAAAGCAGAGAGAGCGACTTCACCAAAAAAGGCGAATACCTTTTTACCTCGCAATGTTGCAAATCATCAAAGAGACATAGCACTGTTTTCTGGAAAACACATCTCTGACTTTGTGTAAATAAAAAAGGCACAGTGATATTTACATTGGGTTTCCCTTTATTGGTGTTGCTTTTATCTCTGTGTATCCAGAACATTCCACCAGTCTCTAGCAGTGTGTGTTTTATCCAAGGCACATAATTAGTGTGAGGTGTGTTTATACACAACAGCAGCGCCCCACACACATACACACACACACACACTCCCCCTAAAGATTGGAAAGCTGCCGCGGTCATCCCCCTCTTCAAAGGGGGAGACACTCTAGACCCAAACTGTTACAGACCTATACCTATCCTACCCTGCCTTTCTAAAGTCCTCGAAAACCAAGTTTTAACAAACAGATCACTGACCATTTCAAAATCACACCGTACCTTCTCCGCTATGCAATCTGGTTTCCGAGCTGGTCAGGGGTGCACCTCAGCCACGCTCAAGGTTCTAAACGATATCATAACCGCCATCGATAAAAGACAGTACTGTGCAGCCGTCTTCATCGACCTGGCCAAGGCTTTCGACTCTGTCAATCATCGCATTCTTATCTGCAGACTCAACAGCCTTGGTTTCTCAAATGATTGCCTCGCCTGGTTCACCAACTACTTCTCAGATAGAGTTTAGTGTGTCAAATCGGAGGGCCTGTTGTTCAGACCTCTGGCAGTCTCTATGGGGGTGCCACAGCGTTAAAATCTCGGGCCGACTCTTTTCTCTGTATATATTAATGATGTCGCTCCTGCTGCTGGTGATTCTCTGATCCACCTCTACGCAGACAACACCATTCTGTATACTTCTGGCCCTTCTTTGAACACTATGTTAACAAACCTCCAGACGAACTTCAATGCCATACAACACTCCTTCCATGGCCTCCAACTGGTCTTTTTATATATTTTTTTATTTTTCTGTTATTTTACCAGGTAAGTTGACTGAGAACACATTCTCATTTACAGCAACGACCTGGGGAATAGTTGCAGGGGAGAGGAGGGGGATGAAAGAGCCAATTGTAAACTGGGGATTATTAGGTGACCGTGATGGTATGAGGGCCAGGTTGAGAATTTAGCCAGGACACCGGGGTTAAAACCCCTACTCTTACAATAAGTGCCATGGGATCTTTAATGACCTCAGAGAGTCAGGACACCCGTTTAACGTCCCATCCGAAAGACGGCACCCTACATAGGGCAGTGTCCCCAATCACTGCCCTGAGGCATTGGGATATTTTTTAGACCAGAGGAAAGAGTACTTCCTACTGGCCCTCCAACACCACTTCCAGCAGCATCTGGTCTCCCATCCAGGGACGGACCAGGACCAACCCTGCTTAGCTTCAGAAGCAAGCCAGCAGTGGTATGCAGGGTGGTATGCTGCTGGATTTTATGCTCTTAAATTCTAGTGAAACTAAATGCATGCTCTTCCACCGATCGCTGCCCGTACCTTCCCGCCCAACTAGCATCCCTACTCTGGACAGTTCTGACTTAGAATATGTGGACAACTACAAATACCTAGGTGTCTGGTTAGACTGTAAACTCTCCTTCCAGACTCACATTAAGCATCTCCAATCCAAAATGAAATCTAGAATTGTCTTCCTATTTCACAACAAAGCCTCCTTCCCCCATGCTGCTAAACATGCCCTCGTAAAACTGACCATCCTACCAATCCTTGACTTCGGCGATGTCATTTACAAAATAGCCTCCAACACTCTACTCAGCAAATTGGATGCAGTCTATCACAGTGCCATACTGCGACCTGTATGCTCTCGTTGGCTGGCCCTCGCTTCATATTTGTCGCCAAACACACTGACTCCAGGTCATCAATAAGTCTTTGCTAGGTGAAGCACCGCCTTATCTCAGCTCACTGGTCACCATAGCAACACCCACCCATAGCACGCGCTCCAGCAGGTTTATTTCACTGGTCATCCCCAAAGCCAACTCCTCCTTTGGCCGCCTTTCCTTCCAGTTTTCTGCTGCCAATGACTGGAACGAATTGTAAAAATCACTGAAGCTGGAGACTTATATCTCCCTCACTAACTTTAAGCATCAGCTGTCAGAGCAGCTTACCGATCAATGCACCTGTACACAGCCCATCTGTAAATAGCTCACCCAACTACCTCATCCCCATATTGTTATTTATTTTTGCTCTTTTGCACCCCAGTATCTCTACTTGCATATCATCATCTGCACATCTATCACTCCAGTGTTAATGCTAAATTGTAAATATTTCACCACTATGGCCTATTTATTGCCTTAACTGTATATAGATTTTCTATTGTGTTACTGACTACGTTTGTTTATCCCATGTGTAACTCTGTGTTGTTGTTTTTGTCGCACTGCTTAGCTTTATCTTGGCCAGGTCGCAGTTGTAAATGAGAACTTTTTCTCAACTGGCCTACCTGGTTAAATAAAGGTGAAATAAAAAAATCACATACACACACCGATTGATTTGTAATCCATTGATTTAAACCTTGCTGTATTGACCACTAGATGTCACTCTTGAGCCAGCAGAAAAACATATTTCTACAAATTCTCATTGAACATGATTCATCCACTGTTGCTGTGAATACTCCACACATAAATTGAGCATTAATCATTGTCACTTATTGTCAGATTCTAGAGGAGTGGTTGTGAATGATTGGATTCAGCAGAAGGCTATCCTTGTTGTGTTGAGTTACTGGCTCATTCCCTTTTTCAAAATATATAGCTTTTTTCGGTTAAAAAGTCTCACTGTATAATGTTCAGGAAGTTGTCACAACTGTTGTCGAATTTTATACATCATGCATACTACTTATGCATGTGTACTTTATGTGTGTGGGTGGGTGTATTTTGTACATGTCCGTCTGTCCAGCTGTCGGCTGTAATCTTCCTGTATGTCTGTGCGCGTGTTTGTTTGTGTGTAGACTGTCCTACATTACACACGTATTGTGTTTTTGGTATGGGCCTGGGCATCACTATTGACTCCCCACCACCTCCCTTGCTTCTTCAAGTGGCCCATTACTCCTATACAAGCTGTGGGGTCAGAGGTCAGAAACACCTGAGCCCCCACCCCCCGGAAGTCAGGGTTGAATTGAAATTATATTTCAATTCAGCCAACTGCAGGAAAGTCTATTGAAAACCTATCAATTTTCATTGTCCATTGTGTCCATTCTTGAGCTGGAACTTAAGTTCACATCCTGATGGGGTGTTGTCTCCACTCTGACCTGTCCGGTTCCCATCAGTCTAACTGACCTGACCTCTTTGATGTCATCAGAAGGGGACAGACACCTGGGATACAGCCTAGGGTGGTAGCTAACACACACACACTTTATGGACATGAATCTTTGAAAATATGTAAATGGCATGTTAATTATATTCCCATACAGAATTTTAAAAAATTAGACCAGTTGCTCTTTTGTCTAGCAAATATGTGGAGAAATCATACAACAGGAAGCTGTATTTAAAAATATATATATTATTCGGATCGCCCTAATTCCTAAACTCTCACTGGTTGATCTGTTATTCAACAGAGATAAACTCTCTTTCTGATTGATCACTCAATTACAGAGGTTGGTCTCACAACAGGTGCAAGATACATAGTCATTAGACAGGAGTTTGTCACAGTCTGCTTTCTTATATCATTTTCTGATCAGCTTGTTTGAAGAAAGAATGAAAAAAATATATTGATTTAATAAAAAGGAAATCATGTTCTGTTTATATGTGTGTGTATGACTTTGTGTGTGTGTGTGTGTGGTACTCACCAGCGAAAGACATAAGTCAGGCCCTCACACACACATCCTTATTGACACAACTCTGGACATACAGGTTGCACACATTCCCTTCCTGGGCAATGCAGCTGTAACACTTCAGGACCTGGCACGCACGCACGCACACACATATATATATATAAACAGTGCATTCGGAAAGTATTCAGACCCCATTGACTTTTTCCACATTTTGTTACTTTAAAGCCTCATTCTAAAATGGATTAATAAAAAAATGTGCTCATCAATCTACACACAATACCCCATAATAAAAAGGCAAAAACAGGAATACCTTATTTACATATGTTCAGACATACAGTTTGCACACAATCTACACACAAGACTCTTCCTAGAGCTGGCCTCCCGGCCAAACTGAGCAATCGGGGGAGAAGGGCCTTGGTCAGGAAGAACCAAGAACCCGATGGTCATTCTGACAGAGCTCCAGAGTTCCTCTGTGGAGATGAGAGAACCTTTCAGAAGGACAACCATCTCTGTAGCACTCCACCAATCAGGCCTTTATGGTAGAGTTGCCAGACGGAAGCCACTCCTCAGTAAAAGACACATGACAGCCCGCTTGGAGTTTGCCGAAAGGCACCTAAATACTATCAGATCATGAGAAACAAGAGTCTCTGGTCTGATGAAACCAAGATTGAACTCTTTGGCCTGAATGCCAAGCGTCACGTCTGGAGGAAACCAGGCACCAGCCCTACGATGAAGTATGGTGGTGGCAGCATCATGCTGTGGGGATGTTTTTCAGTGGCAGGGAGACTAGTCAGGATCGAGAGCAAGATGAACGGAGCAAAGTACAGAGAGATCCTTAATGAAAACCTGCTCCAGAGCGCTCAGGACCTCAGACTGGTCCAACAGGACAATGCCCCTAAGCACACAGCCAAGAAAACGTAAGAGTGGCTTCAGGAAAAAGTTTCTGAATGTCCTTTAGTGGCCCAGCCAGAACCCGGTCTTGAACCGGATTGAACATCTCTGGAGAGACCTGAAAATAGCTGTGCAGCGACTCTCCCCATCCAATCTGACAGAGCTTGAGAGGATCTGCAGAGAAGAATGGGAGAAACTCACCAAATACAGTTGTGCCAAGCTTGTAGCGTTATACCCAAGAATACTCAAGGCTGTAATCATTGCCAAAGGTGCTTCAACAAAGTACTTTATTTTATAAATTTGCCCCAAAAATTGCGTTGTCATTATGGGGTATTGCGTAGATTGATAAAGAAAAACAAAAAAATTGAATCCATTTTAGAATAAGGCTGTAACATAACAAAATGTGGATAAAGTCAAGGGGTCTGAATACTTTTCGAATGCACTGTATTCGCCTTCAGAAAGTATTCACACCCCTTGACTTTTTCCACATTTTGTTGTGTACAAATTGGGATTCAAATGGTTTAATTGTCATTGTTTTTGTCAACGATCTACACAAAATATTCTGTAATGTCAAAGTGAAAGAAAATGTTTTATATTTGTAAAACATTCCTGAAAAATAAAACACTTTATTAGAGTATTCTACCTATGTGTCAATACATGTTACAATCACATTTGGCAGTGATTACAGCTGTGAGTCTTTCTGGGTAAGTGTCTTAGAGCTTTGCACACCTGGATTGTACAATACTTGCACATTATATATATTTTTTATTATTCAAGCTCTGTCAAGTTTGTTTTTGATCATTGCTAGACAGCCATTTTCAAGTCTTTAGATTTTCAAGACAATTTAAGTGAAAACTGTAACTAGGCCACTCAGGAACATTCAATGTAGGCTTGTTAAGCAACTCCAGTGTATATTTGGCCTTGAATTTTAGGTTATTCTCCTGCTGAAAGGTGAATTTATTTCTCAATGTCTGTTGGAAAGCAGACTGAACTAGGTTTTCCTCTAGGATTTAGCCTGTATTGTACTTAGCTCCATTCCCTTTCTTTTCATCCTAAAACACTCCCTAGTCCTTGTCGATGACAAGCATACCCATAACATGATGCAGCCACCACCATGCTTGAAAACATGAAAGGTGCTACTCAGCAATGTGTTGTATTGGATTTTCCCCAAACATAACACTTTTGTATTCAGGATACGAAGTTAAAAAAATTGCCCATTTTTTTGCAGTTTTACTTTAGTGCCTTATTGCAAACAGGATGCAGAGTGAAAATTGGCAGATTAAAAAGATGGAAGCCTGTACAAAATAAAAATTCTATACAGGCTTCCATCTTTTCACTCTGCCAATTGGGTTAGTATTGTGGAGTAACTACAATGTTGTTGACCCATCCTCATTTTTCTCCTATCGCAGCCATTAAACTCTGTAACTGTTTTAAAGTCACCATTGGCCTCAGTGAAATCCCTGAGCGGTTTCCTTCCTCTCCGGCAACTAAGATAGGAAGGACGCACGTATCTTTGTAGTGACTCTGTGTATTGATACACCATCCAAAGTGTCGTTAATACCTTGCTCAAAGGGATTTTCAATGTCTGCTTTTTAACCCATCTACCAATAGGTGCCTTTCTTTGCAAGGCATTGGAAAACCTCCCTGGTCATTTTGGTTGAATCTGTGTTTAAAATTCACTGCTCGACTGAGGGACTTTACAGATAATTGTATGTGTGGGGTACAGAGATGAGGTAGTCATTCGAAATCATGTTAAACACTATTATTGCACACCGAGTGAGTCTATCTTATTATGTGACTTGTTAAGCAAACTTTTACTCCTGAGCTTATTTAGGCTTGCCATAACAAAGGAGTCGAATAGTTATTGACTCAAGACATTTCAGCTTTTCATTTTGAATACATTTGATTACATTTTGAAAACATAATTCGACTTTGACATTATGGGGTATTGTGTGTAGGCCAATGACAAAACAAATCTCAACTTAATACATTTTACATTCAAGATGTGGGAAAAGTCAAGGGGTGTGAATACTTTCTGAAGGCACTGTACCTATTTCAACAATCACAAAAGCCACTGCATATATTTTGTTGACGTAAAAGCACGAAGGGAAATATGTGAAATTGTGCGATTTGTTAATTAACTAGTTGTTCCCTAAACATATTTTGATGCTGTGACATTCTATTCAACTAAAAACAAAAGAATAAAATATATCAAGGAACAACAATCTCAAGACAAGAAGTTAGTATGGTAACACTGGTGCAGTAGATCTCAACGGTAACACTGGACTAACGCTCAGATTTCCGGACCATGAGGAGGACGAGGGCCACAGAGAATCCCTTCACATTCTACTATCTATAACAAAAGAGAAGACAAAGATCCGCTGCAGTGGTGCAGCGTTTAGACCCGTCAGCAAAAAGTAGCACAAAGACCCGTTGATATGAGCATGTTCCTACCGTTTCGCTGTCCTCCTCAAAGTAGCAGCCTGTGTCTTTCTGCCCGCTTAACCACTTTAACCTATGTGACTTCACCCGCATCACTTCACACGCAGGCAAACGCACGTTACAAAATACATAAATGAACCATTGCAATATCTAACTGCTCCTCACATGACAGTAAATCTGCAGATAAATGTACTTTAGGTAAAAATAAAAAACCAGTTGCCAGTAGTTACTAAGTATTTATTATCTTAGAAATGCATATAGCACTTGAGTGATATGACAAAAATATAGAATAACTTAGTGTATACTTTGGCTTGAAATGCAAGAGTATGGTTAGGTAATTCATGTTAAAAGCTTCACCATTTCAAGTGTTCAAATAATACATTTGATTGACCTTTTATACGTGAAAATGACTACACTATATATTTTTTGAATATTGAATGAATTAATAACATTGCTCCTGTCCAAATCCTGCGCAATTGATTATTATTGACCTTCAGGTTGGGTCCTTTCACACGGTGTACTGAGATAAGGTGTTCCCACTCAAACTTATCCCAAAACCTCTACTGGAAAATGTATATGTACTGAGAAATGAGACTGTGCACGTGCATGTGTTGGTTTGTGTGTCTGTGCCAGTCTCTGTTCATTCTCCGTGTTTTCACACGTTGTTAGTGACCTGTCTGCACCTCATCCCCTCTAAACATCGAGGAACATTGTGCTTGGGCAATAAAGATGTGTTCACCAAGGCACCCTCCAAGGCACCCTTACTTGATTCCATACCATGAATACTTAATCAAGTGCCATGAATACTTCATCAAGCACTTCTATTGGGGTTGTCCTCCATTAATCTACAAATGGATGAATAGATTCAGGAACAGCTCTTAGATTCTGACCCAGACAACCGATGACCTCATCTGGTCATTGGTCCTCTCTTATCGCTCTCGGGCATCGAGCAATTCAGAGAGGAAGGAGACAGGCTCGGCAGTCCTCAAACTAACACACACACACACACACACACACACACACACACACACACACACACACACACACACACACACACACACACACACACACACACACACACACACACACACACACACACACACACACACACACTGCAGAGGGCAATGCCACAGTGCACGTACTGTATACTCTGCAGGAAGTTATTAACTGTATAAGATCAAAGCCAGTGGACAGGATAAACATTCTTCCCCCCAGCTCCTCTAGGCAACAAACCAAACAGCTTCCTCCTCCAACTTCCTCTCCAGTAAGTCCCACCACCACATATTGTTACCACATGACCAGTCCTGCAGCTGCTGACTAACGTGTGGATGGAACCAGGTTAATGGCCATATGACTCAGGACCAGGGCTCGTATTCATAAAGTGTCTCAGAGTAGGCGTGCTGGATCTAGTATTAGGTCCCTCCTGCCCATGTAATCTAAAAGGTAAAAAGGTACTTGGATCATGTCTGGTGCACAATCACAGTAGGACAGATTTGAATGATTTAAAATGTTTTGGGTATCGACACGACGAAGACTCAAAAGCACACGTCTTTCATGGCAAAGATTTTTTTTAGAGTGGTAGATACTGTAAGTATTCCAAACATTTCACAATCAACAGACACAAAAAAAGATTTCAGAAATGCATTTCTAAAAACGTTTTTTTTTTTAAACAGACAATAAAATAAAATCTGAGGTAAAAACTATGCCGTTAGTTGACTTGTATTCAAGCAGTCAAAACTAACATTTATTTGACAATGTGTGTGTCGAGAGTTATGTCTCCCTCAGGTAACACCACATACTTTGCTAAGTATTTCTTCCATTGGGGTTTTGTGTCGTGTTTTTCATCTACTTACCAATATTTTGTGGTAAATGTGTAAATTGTACAATATAATTATGAACTTTGGTCAACATTTCTTTCTGAAGTGAATTGATCAATTTCCATTCAGAATGACCACATGACTCTGTGAATGACCACATGACTCACTGAACTTGCAGTAGAGGGCAGTAGCCACAAGTAGAGCTCTAGTCTACACTGCTGATATGGAAAGCCTGTAGCAAGCTGGTTTCTGGTGTAGCAGGGGGAACCTTGATAGCAGATGACATTGGAAAAGGAGTTAGTAAAGAAACTGAGAAGATACACTGTTGTGTGTATCTCTCAACACAATGTTGTCTTGAGAGATCGACTTTTAAGGAGAGTGTGAAAGCAAATTAGTTCACACTAACCTTGTATTAATAAATATCAAACTCATGCAAAAAAATGTATGATTATATTGCTTTGTTTTAATACCCATGCAATTAGAATGATACAGCACACTAATTTCCAACAATACCATCAGTTAGCATGTACAGTAACAGAATGTCTGACAATGTCTGCCTATCCCCAACACTCCCCAGGGCCATCCTTCATGGCCTTCTCAATGGTTGGTATGTTAGAGCTGGGGAATCTAGCTCTGATGACTTAGGGAAGGGCTATTCAACTTAGCTCCTGGAGGGCCGACACTTCTGGTGTTCATCCTCTCCTTCAAATAAGGGACCGATTCAGACCTGCGACACCAGGTGAGTGCAATTAACTGGTAGAAACCAAAAACAGAAGTCTCTTTGCCCTCCAGAACCGGAGTTGAGTAGCCCTGATGTAGGGCAACTCCAGCAAGGTGACTTCCCCCAGAGACAGCTGCACTTGCTGCTCCAGCACGTCATGGCATTCCTGCTTCTAGTGGCCAGAATGTCTTCTTCGATCATCAGCTTGTCGGTTTCAATGTTCCACTCCAGGATCTTTGAAGTGAAACTCCCAATGTCCGACTCATCAGTCTGGATCTAACTTTCACTGGCCTGTGAAAGGCCTAGCAGTAGCAGCAGTAGCAGCAGGAGCAGGCCAAGAGTGGGTCGGTGGTCCATCTTCTTGTAGTGTGTAACGTGGTGATTTCAGCATGTTAATCTTGGTGAGGCAAACTGCCCAATTTATTTTTAGATGCATGCCAGCAAAGCCACTACGCTATGCTATACAACACTAAACAATACATTCATTACACTATAACGATGACAAACAGTGCCCACAAAGTGTTACGTGCTGACCACACCGCTCGCGTTGCGTGTGTGAGCATTTCGTGCGG
The DNA here is from genome assembly GCF_029448725.1 of Salvelinus fontinalis. Classification (NCBI taxonomy): domain Eukaryota; kingdom Metazoa; phylum Chordata; class Actinopteri; order Salmoniformes; family Salmonidae; genus Salvelinus; species Salvelinus fontinalis. The sequence goes on along the minus strand of NC_074666.1, from coordinate 66,694,998 downwards.
GAGCGTTGCAAAATATATTTACACATACACTACCGGTCAAAAGTTCCAGAACACCTACTCATTCAAGGGTTTTTCTTTATTTTTACTATTTTCTACATTGTAGAATAATAGTGAAGACATCAAAACTATGAAATAACACAGATGGAATCATGTAGTAACCGAAAAAGTGTTAAACAAATCAAAATATATTTTTTATTTGAGGTTCTTCAAATAGCCACCCTTTGCCTTGACGAAAGCTTTGCACACTCTCGGCATTCTCTTAACCAGCTTCACCTGGAATTATTTTATAACAGGCTTGAAGTAGTTCCCACATATACTGAGCACTTGTTGGCTGCTTTTCCTTAACTCGGCAGTCCGACTCATCCCAAACCATCTCAATTTGGTTGAGGTCGGAGGATTGTGGAAGCCAGGCCATCTGATGCAGCACTCCATCACTCTCCTTCTTGGTCAAATAGCCCTTACACAGCCTGGAGGTGTGTTGGGTCATTGTCCTGTTGAAAACAAATGATAGTCCCACTAAGCCAAAACCAGATGGGATGCATAATGCTGTGGTAGCCATGCTTTCTAAATAAAATCCCTGACAGTGTCACCAGCAAAGCACCCCCACACCATAATACCTCCTCCATGCTTTACGCTGGGAAAAACACATGCGGAGATCATCCGTTCACCCACACCGCGTCTCACAAAGACACTGCGGGTTGGAAACAAACATCTTACATTTGGACTCCAGACCAAAGGACAAATGTCCACCAGTCTAATGTCCATTGCTCATATTTCTTGGCCCAATCAAGTCTCTTCTTCTTACTGGTGTCCTTTAGTAGTGGTTTCTTTGCAGCAATTCGACCATGAAGGCCTGATTCACACAGTCTCCCCTGAACAGTTGATGTTGAGATGGGTCTGTTACTTGAACTCTTTGAAGCATTTATTTGGGCTGCAATTTCTGAGGCTGGTAACTCTAATGAACTTTTCATCTGAAGCAGAGGTAACTCTGGGTCTTCCTTTCCTGTGGCGGTCCGCATGAGAGCCAGTTTCGTCATAGCGCTTGATGGTTTTTGCGACTGCACTTGATGAAACTTTCAAAGTTCTTGAAATGTTCCGTATTGACTGACCTTCATGTCTTAAAGTAATGATGCTGTAGTTTCTTTTTGCTTACTTGAGCTGTTCTTGCCATAGTATGGACTTGGTCTTTTACAAAATAGGGCTATCTGTATACCCCCCCTACCTTGTCACAACACAACTGATTGGCTCAAATGCATTAAGAAGGAATGAAATTCCACATATTAACTTTTAAGAAGGCACATCTGTTAATTGAAATGCCTTCCAGGAGACTACCTCATGAAGCTGGTTGAGAGTATCACTAGCCACTTTAAACAATAACACTTTATATAATGTTTACATACCCTACATTACTCATCTCATATGTATGTACTCTACTCAATACCATCTACTGCATCTTGCCTATGCCGTTCGGCCACCACTCATTCATATATTTTTATGTACATATTCTTATTCATTCCTTTACACTTGTGTGTATAAGGTAGTTGTTGTGAAATTGTTAGGTTAGATTACTTGTTAGATATTACTGCATGGTCAGAACTAGAAGCACAAGCATTTCGCTACACTCACATTAACATCTGCTAACCATGTGTATGTGACAAATCAAATTTGATTTGATTTGATTTGAGAATGCCAAGAGTGTGCAACGCTGTCATCAAGGCAAAGGGTGGGTACTTTGAAGAATCTCAAATATTATCATTAGTCTCAAATACAAACACTTTTTTGGTTACTACATGATTCCATATGTATTATTTCATAGTTTCTACAATGTAGTTTCTACAATGTAGGAAATAGTCAAAATAAAGAAAAACCCTTGAATGAGTAGGTGTTCTAAAACTTTAGACCGGTAGTGTGCATGTTCCTCAATCATGTTATTCGATCGCGCGCGCATCAACGAGCGTCTGCGTAGCCAGGCGCTAAAATAGAACTTGATTATATTTGTGACACTCGACGATCTGCACGTCCTGCCTCTCCCTGCTCCTCATTGGTTTTTAGGAGCATATACCCGTGTGGGTGATTGAAAGATGAACTGAGGTCCACACTCTGGTCGGTTGTGGTAATGCACCTTAAAGTTGCTTGCCAACCGCCATTTAAAGTCCAAAGAAGATGAAGAAGCCTGAAGGAGGAGAGATTACTAGAATCAAACTCGGTTTAACGTTACCCTTTTATCTGTGGATTAATTGTCGGAGTAGAGGACCTTGTGCATTTAAGGTAAAATAATAACCCAATGTTTATATCCCAGGACAAATTAGCTAGCAACAACAAGCTAGCTAGCTATTGCTATGAATGTTTAATACTTTTTGACCTGTCCCAAATTAAAATAGTTTGTTCAGAGTTTGTTTTGATATTTCAACCTGCATGTCCTGATCACGTCTGCTGTGTTTTGACAAAATCAACATGTGCATGCAGACGCGTGTACACGGTCTGGTCAGCATGTAAGGGACTACATAAAGTTTACCCAACAGCAGAGCTTTCTTTTCAGCACCATGGAGTGATTCAACAAGATGGCGCTGATAGAGATGGCATCTTCGCTTCTAGTCCTTAGGAAACTGCAGTATTTCGTTTTGTTATGTATTATTTATTACATTGTTATCCCAGGAAACCTTAAGTGTTATTACATACAACCGGGAAGAACTATTGGATATCAGAGAGATGTCAACTTACCAGCACAACCAGCACTACGACCAGGATTACACCTTTCCCAAAGCGGATCCTTTGTCTGCACTTCCCAGCGCATTTGAACTGATTCTAGAGGCCGACCAATAACAACGCCGTCGGAGGAGAGGGTGCTGGAGCGGTCTTCTAGTGAGGCTTCAGATGCGCGCACACCACCCACCACTCCAGAGTATATTACTCAGTAATGTCCAGTCCCTAGTTAACAAAGTCAACAAAATCACGGCAAGAGTTGCTTTCCAAAGAGATATCCGGGATTGTAACATACTTTGTTTCACGGAAACATGGCTAGCTGGGGACATGCTGTCAGAGTCCATACAGCCAACGGGATATTCAGTGCATCGCGCCAACATGAATAAACATCTCTCTGGTAAGAAGAAGGGTGGGGGTGTTTGTTTCATGATTAATGACTCATGGTGTAATTGTAACAACATACAGGAATGCAAGTCCTTTTGTTCATCTGACCTAGAATTCACAATCAAATGCCGACCGTATTATCTCCCAAGAGAACTCTCCTCGGTTATTGCCACAGCCGTGTATATCCCCCGGCAAACGGATTCCCCAAGACGGCCATTAAGGAACTTCACTGGACTTCATGCAAACTGGAAACCATATATCCTGTGGCTGCATTTATTGTAGCTAGGGATTTTAACAAAGCTAACTTGAGAACAAGGCTCCCTAAATTATATCAGCATATCAATTGCTGTACACGAGCGAGCAACATTGCTACTCTAACTTACGCGATGCATACAAGGCCCTCCCCGTCCTTCTTTTGGCAAATCTGACCATGACTCCATCTTGTTGCTCCCCTCCTATAGGCAGAAACTAAAACAGTAAGCGCCCGTGCTTAGGTCTATCCAACGCTGGTCTGACCAATCGAATTCTACGCTTCAAGATTGCTTCGATCACGAGGACTGGGATATGTTCCAGGTAGCCTCAGATAATAACATTGATGTATTCGCTGACTCTGTGAGTGAGTTTATAAGGAAGTGTATAGGAGATGTTGTACCCACTGTGACTATTAAAATCGTCCACAACCAGATACCGTGGTTTGATGGCAGCATTCGCGCAAAGCTGAAAGCACGTACCACCGCATTTAATCATGGCAAGGCGACTGGAAATATGACCGAATACAAACAGTGTAGTTCTTCCCTCCGTAAGGCAATCAAACAAGCAAAGTGTCAGTATAGAGACAAAGTGTAGTCACAATTCAACGGCTCAAACACGAGACGTATGTGGCAGGGTCTGCAGACAATCACAGATTACTACAGCCCTGTTGCGGACATTGACATCTTGCTTCCAGACAAATTTGTGCGCTTTAAAGACAATAAAGTGCCACCAACACGGCCCGCTACCAAGGACTGTGAGCTCTTCTTCTCGTGGCCGACGTGAGTAAGACATTTAAACATGTTAACGCTCGCAAGGCAGCCGGCCCAGACGGCCCAGAGCATGCGCGGACCAGCTGGCTGGTGTGTTTACGGACATGTTCAATCAATCCCTATCCCAGTCTGCTGTCCCCACATGTTTCAAGATGGCCACCACTGTTCCTGTTCCCAAGAAAGCTTAGGTAACTGAACTAAATGACTATCGCACCGTAGCACTCCCTTCTGTCATCATGAAGTGCTTTGAGAGACAAGTCAAGGATCATATAACCTCCACCCTACCTGTCACCCTAGACCCACTTCAATTTGTTTACCACCCCAATAGGTCCAAAGATGATGCAATCACCATCACACTGCACACTGCACACTGCACACTGCACACTGCCCTATCCCATCTGGACAAGAGGAATACCTATGTAAGAATGCTGTTCATTGACTACAGCTCAGCATTCAACACCATAGTACCCTCCAAACTCATCATTAAGCTTGAGACCCTGGGTCTCGACCCTGCCCTGTGCAACTGGGCCCTGGACTTCCTGACGGACCGCCCCCAAGTGGTGAATGTAGGAAACAACATCTCCTCTCCGCTGATCCTCAACAGTGGGGCCCCACAAGGGTGCGTTCTCAGCCCCCTCCTGTACTCCCTGCTCACCCATGACTGCATGGCCATGCACGCCTCCAACTTAATCATTAAGTTTGCAGACGACACAACAGTAGTAGGCGTTATTACCAACAATGACGAGACACCCTACAGGGAGGCCAGACACCCTACTGGGAGGAGGTGAAGGCCCTCGGAGTGTGGTGTCAGGAAAATAACCTCTCACTCAATGTCAGCAAAACAAAAGAGATGATCATGGACTTCAGGAAACAGCAAAGGGAGCACCCCCCTATCCACATTGGGAGCACCCCCCTATCCACATTGGCGGGACAGCAGTGGAGATGGTGGAAAGTTTTAAGTTCCTCTGTGTTCATATCACCGACAAACTGAAATGGTCCACACACACAGACAGTGTGGTGAAGAAGGCGCAACAGCTCCTCTTCAACCTTGTCACCGAAGACCCTCACTGACTTTTACAGGTGCACAATTGAGAGCATCTTGTCGATCTGTATCACTGTCTGGTACGGCAACTGCACCGCCCAAAACCGCAAGGCTCTCCAGAGGGTGGTGCGGTCTGCACAACGCATCACCGGCGGAAAACTACCTGCCCTCCAGGACACCTAACACACCCGATGTCACAGGAAGGCAAAAAGGATCATCAAGGACAATAACCACCCGAGCCACTGCCTGTTCACCCGGCTTCCATCCAGAAGGCGAGGTCAGTACAGCTGCATCAAAACTGTGAGGAGGAGGAGTGGCCGGTGGAGCGGCGCTGCTAACCGCCGAGTTAATGAGGGGCGGTGGGGTTACCACCGTGGCAGGCTGCCCCCCAGCCAACCCGCGGAATTGCTCCCGCAGCACGTCCCACGCCCGGTCATGGCGCTCAGCCAACGTTTGGATCCCCTCCATCAGCATACAAAGCAACTCCTCATGCCTACCAATGGAGGATCCTTGGGAGGAGATGACGTTGCGCAGTTGGCCCGGGTCTGCTCCGTCAGTCATGGCCAGTTTGTACTATCAGGTATGAAGTGAAGACCCAAATGCAGACCACATCGAATAAAACAATAGTTTAATGTTCCGACAGGGGCAGGCAATAGACAGGTCAAGGCAGGCAAGTGTTGGTAATCCAGAGGGGGGCAGAGGTACAGGTCGGCAGGCAGGCTCAAGGTCAGGGACAGGCAGAGTGGTCAGGCAGGCGGGCTCAGAGTCAAGACAGGCAAGGGTCAAAACCGGGAGGGCAAGAAAAGAGAGACTAGAAAAAGCAGGGGCTGAGACACAAACCGCTGGTTGACTCGAACAAACAAGAACTGGCAACAGACAAACAGAGAACACAGGTATATGTACACAGGAGATAATGGGGAAGATGGGCGACACCTGGAGGGGGGTGGAGACAATCGCAAGGACAGGTGAAACAGATCAGGGTATGACAGTATACCGAATCCTTCACTACCTATTCTTTACTATCTATTGAATCTTTGCCGCTCTGTCACTAATCAGCCATATATTTTATACTTATATACTCTTATCCCATTCCTTTACTAGATTATGTGTATAAGGTTTTGTTGTGGAATTGTTAGATATTACCTGTTAGATACAGCTGTACTGGCGGATCTAGAAGCATAAGCATTTCGCTACACTCGCAATAACAACTGCTAACCATATGTATTTGACCAATGATTTGATTTGATTTAAATCCTTACCACCGCTACACCTGGCTATCATCGGAGCCTTGTCTGGCAGCGAAACTGTTCATTCAGGCTCATTTACTGCATTAAAAAAACAGCTGATATGGCTGACTTGCTTAAACAAATGTGATTTCTTCTGACAATTGAGATGTACAAACTATGGCAAAAGGGAATGACGAGCGGATAAGAAGCATTCCGTAATTTCGATTAAGACATTGAGCGAGCTAGGACGGACGTAGTCAATATAACTATTTGTTCAGCACTTTTGAAATGTACAGTGAAATAATTTAGTATTATCCCTGTACACCAAGTCACCGTAGGACCGTAGGATAAATAAAGAGGGCATATAAGCAGACATTGAAAGTTCTTACAATATTCGATGATTACATTTCTCTAAAACAGGCTATGGGCTACATGTGCACCACCAAGTCAGAACAGTAGGTTAAGTTAGAAGGGGGAAAGGGATCAAATTATTAGGGTGAGGCACATGGCTACTAACAGCTTACTACACCACATACACTTAGTATTCATTCATTTGTTACAGTATACATATCTCCCTGGCATATTACATAATTTATGCAGCAGCATACAATATATTTTTGGACTCACCTTGTTGTGCTGCGCTCACTTGAACAGGAAGGTGGTGCGGCGGTCCTTCTCGTGGGCAGATTTTGTCAACAAACTTTGTCCTCAACGCAGCAGAAGTCATGATGGATTGACAGCATGGTCAATGTATTCAACCTTTTCTGGCCCATGGCATGTGAATGTTTATCCTTTTAAACTTGGAAAAGAGACCCTTAAACCCAGACTTTGACCACACACCCTCTCCACTGTATAGCAGGCTAGTGATTGCTTTGCAATGCTTGCATTTAGCCACTGATCTTTCCAAACCACTCATTGTTGAATTTGAGATTTCCAACTTGTTGTGTAATGTTTATGTCCAATGGCAAATGAGCACCGATATGTTTTATCTATAATTTCTGTTCATATGACAAGTATTGAAAAGGATTTGCTAGTAGATTGTCGACTTGATTCATGAATACTCATGATGATGACTGCTTATCTAGCTTGCTAGCTAAGATTTTTTAAGTATGATGTTGACGTAATTTTATCTGTGGCCAATGACCTTGAGCCTTCTTGGATAAGCACTTATAATGTAAATCTATGGCAGCACCCAAGGGGCTTGAATTGTTTTGCTCTCCCCGTAGATTTTGTGGTGACATAGTGTCCCCATGAGTGACAACACACTGAGCCAATCACAGCGTAACTAGAGCTAGGCTGAAACACCTGCATTTTGGAGCTGCCTTAAAGCAAAAAAGTTAACATGTTTTATGCGGCTTTATTAACGCAATATTGTTTGCAAACTGATATGAGACGTATTAATGCCAAAATAACATGCAAAACAAGCATGTCATTTCTTGCTAAACAGGTGCGGCTCGAAACAGGTGGGGCAGAGTGAGGAGGATTGAATGAGAGTGAGGCCTGAAACGTGGGGCCTGAATGACTTGTCGACACTGAGTGTGTAGAACAGTGGCATGTATTCATGGAAGCCAAGGAAAGCCAGGCTTCCCCAAAAAATTGACAAAAAAATAAATAATAATGTTAGTTTGTAAATTTCCTTCAATTCGCAAAAGGCTGAATGTATCTCACCGGAGAAAGCATCCGAGCGAACAAAACAGCGCTCCTCTGTCTCAGTATGTTTAGCGTATCTATCTGGTGCTGTCTGGAATGAAAGAGCATGACATTGTTGCCACCCATTGCATTGAATTCAAGGGAAGCCAGCGAACATTTGGCCTACCTTGATAAAAAAATATAAAATCTTAGCCAATCAGCGTAGAGCTAAACTTAGTGAGCTCAGCTGTGAATGGTCCTGGTGCACCAAAAAAAAAGTGTCACGGTGTGATGGAAAATGTTATGTTTGTGCTTTTCTAATAACGAATTAGACTGGGTTCATGCAAGTGACTGATTGATCGTGCCTGGGAGGAATCCTCTTATCAGTATAAGCAATTTGGCAGTATGCCCAGAACATTGTTTATAGAATCGAAAGGGGCGTCTCAGTTTCAAGGTCTCAGCTTGGAGAGAAGAAGCCTCATGAGGTATTGGTCGGTCACATGCATGAACCAAATGTTAATGACGAATTGATTATGAATAATGAATAAGCTAAATCATGCAAATATAACTTGTCTTGTAAGCAGTATATTAGAGAACTAACGGGACTGCCCCGGCGGAGTTGCTGACAGACGTGTACTACTTGGTGCATTAAGCTTGTTTAAACCTCTCCAGCATGCTGAAAATAAAGAATGATTCATTTAAGATTGACTTCAGGTGTTACTGGTGATAATTTCCACGACAAAGGGAAGCCAGTTTGGATTTGGCTTCAGACCAATTCCTTCACAAGTCAAACATCAGTATTGACAGAAGAAAAACTTGAATTGTTGCATTTTGTTGTGTTGTCCGCTTGTGGCTAGCTAGCTAGCTAAAATCGTCCGTTTCCTAAATTAGCCATTGCTGGAGATTGGGATTTGGACTAGATGAGGTATGTTAATGTTAACTAGCTGCCCATGAAACAAAGTTAGGCTAGCGAGCAAGTGTTAAGTTTAGGCATTAACTACGAATGTTTAAGGTTAGGATTAAGTTCAGGCATTAACTACTAATTCGTAAGGTCGGGCATTAACTCCGAATGGTTAATGTTTGGTATAAGCTTAAAACAAAAATAACTTTCTATTGCTGCATTCAAACTTGCAACCTTTGGAATCAGAGGCAGATGCTCACGTCCATACGCCATCCCCTTCCACAATGGATTTGCAAAACTGAAACCTACTTGAAGTTAAAAGCGCTAACTTTTGCCCCTAGTGGCCGGTTTCCGCGACGTCTCCCGACGTCCTCAGACACGTATCAGGTCAAACACTGACTTGTATCACGAGTGACCTAGCTAGTTTCATCAACTATTTATCCACACACACGCACATGGCACGCACATTCACACTGCCTTTAACTGAATGGTGGGTAATTTTTGAGGAGAGGGAAATAAACGAGGACTTGTTTTCCTTTCCACTGGCCGTGTGTCCTCCCGGTGGTGTCCTCCCCTTGGGGCATCATTTCAGCCAGCCGGCCCAAGGTTCAGCCTGGCCTGGGCAGCAGGACATCCAGAGCACATGTTGGAGCAATCAGTCCCTATAATTCGGAGCCTCCCAAGTGGGGACCAAGCCAGGCAAAATGCACAGGGCATGTATGTCTCACAGCCTCCCAGAGGACGGTAGAAGTATGTCTCTAAAAGCCATGCCTGCCCTGGCGTGCCTCCCTCTCAGTACAGATCTGCTGCAGGGGCACGCTACCCACAAGGTGACCCCCAAACAGTGCAGATAGGGATCATGGCCCCAAGTACGTCCCTGTGTGTGTGTGTGTGTGTGTGTGTGTGTGTGTGTGTGTGTGTGTGTGTGTGTGTGTGTGTGTGTGTGTGTGTGTGCGTGTGCGTGTGCGTCTGTGGGAAGGTTAATCTTGACATTACCACCGTGTTACAGCCTAACTCAGACCACACCAATGTATTAAAGTTCCTATCATTTACAGACCTCACAAGATGTTTGGGAATAACAGACCAAGACCAAGATGGAGTTTACATCTACCTCCCAAACAATCAGCCTACATACAGTCCAAACTAAAGCCAAGGCTTGTAATTTGAGTGAATAGTAGAATTAAATGACTCGTCACTCTGTCTGTCTGTCTGCCGGTCTCTCTCTCTCTCTCTCTCGGCAATTATCAGATGGAACAAACAGCGCTGCTCCCACATGTGTCGGTCAGAGGTTGAGCTTCCCCATCCACAGACCATACCGGCTACACACCAACCAACCAGCCCCGCGCGCATGCACACACACAAGCACACATAAATGTGTGCACACCCGCACACACACCAACCAGCCCTACAGTATTTCCCGCTTACTACGCTTATCTGACTGGACCACATGTGGGCACCAGCTAGGGCCATCTCTCTGGCCATCATTAGAAAGCATTTCATCTGATAGGGGCTTGGCAAACTGTCGAAGGTTGGAACCTTGGTGGACTGAGGGCCGAGGGGATGAAAGATCGTGCCAAGCGTTGCCAGGTTGTGCATATAGGATAAGGGGTTCCTGTGGAGAGCGTTGCCAGGTGTGAAGTGACCTGGGCCTCTGTGTTGTTGATGTTGGGCCCCTGGCTAAAGCTGGACAGCTGTTTTGGCCCTATTAGTAATGCTACTCTGGATTTGGAGCTGGTCCTCCATCCAGTCCAGCTGTGGGAGGGAGAGAGGGTGTCATTGTCATTGTGACCCCAGTCATTGTGAACCTTGAAAATCTGGTGTTTAGAACTGACTCTCTGGACGGGACAGGAAGTTAGTTAAGAGGCAGTGTCTGAAGAAGGCCTTTCTGATCCAAGGTTTCATTGTTTTGAGGACTTGTTTTTATGTTTTTATTCCAACACTAATTTCTTTCATGTCTTGGCTTCCAAACGGTGTAATACGAAACAACTGTCATGGTTTTCTTCTTTAGCTTTTGTTTTCGGGCGTACAATGCTCAGAACAGGTACTCTACAGACACTTCACTAGGACTCTATACAACATTCATACGTTTTCACATATTCATAAGCCTCATACGCTAATCTTGGATGGCTGTAGTATATTGTCCTTTTCATTGCATTTTCTCTCTAACATCTTTCAACTGCCAATTATTGTGTACTATGATATAGCTTTCTTATGAGACTGTAACATTGTTCATCACTTCTCTGTTCTCTCCTGTATAATTCAGTGTGTGGGCCTTGTCTCGCTGCTACCACAGAGCTGTGTATGTGCAGTCAAGCTGCAGGTGGAAACCTGAGGGTACACTAACTGAGGGGCTGGGTCATTACATTTTATGTAAATTTTATGTAACTCTCGTCTGTCTGTCTGTCTGTCTGTCTGTCTGTCTGTCTGTCTGTCTGTCTGTCTGTATGTTTGTTTGCAAGTGGGCCCCCATTTGAAGAGGGGGGAACTAAGGAAAGGGTCCCTGTTACAGTTCAAGGGTGAACCCCCCCCCCCCCCCCCCCTTCCCGTTGCTATTTATAGGGCCGTGGTCAAGACGGCCACCATACTTTGTGAGCTGTGGCCAGAGGTCAGGGGTCAGCGTTTCTCAAATGACTGTTTATTTTTAATCTAAACAAGGGTGCTATTTAAGGCATCATGAAGAGGCCGCCCGCTAATTATGGTAGTGATGGTGAGCCTGTCTGCCTGCCACCCCCAGCTCAGCTCAATTGCAGCCATATGCTGCCAAACTAGGGGGTCTTGCTGCCTTGTGCCCCCTGCCATCTCTACTGCATCCCTGTCTGTGACTGTGTGTGTGTGTGTGTGTATGGGGGGTGTCTTTGGCTCTCCATGTGGTGTAAGTAAAGGACAGCCTTGGTTTTGGTACTGTATGTGTACATGTGCACCTATCCATCTACCTTTAACCCTATTCCCTGATCAAATATTTTGGTATGTTGTTTACGCCACACCTTGAGTAGCTGCTTACTCACTAATTAAGGTGAAAAAGTGTATCAACGTCCCTGGAAAAAAACACAAATGCTCGCAAGCATGCACAGAAACACACACACTAACAGTCTTTAGAGGGACAGACCTGGGAAATCCCTAGAACACACACTGACAACAGTCCCGCCGTCCCTTCAAGTAAATCTTCGGTGACTTATCTCATGATCAGTACAGTTCTGGGATGTCCACTTCAACAACATATTCTACGATTTCTATTCCTTTCTCGTTTCAGCTATTTGGTCCTCATAGTATTTCACAGCCATAACATCTTATAACCACAACCAGTATCTTTGGAATCCAACCTGAATCAGTAGCCATGTTTTTACGCACCTTCAGGGAAGCATTACGAGACCATAAACGTGTCATTGTATCTCAATAAAAATGGCACTTTAGGCATGCTGCTGGCTCTTTACTGCAAACCAGGGGAACCAGCTACCAGACCTGCTCTGTAAAGTGGTTACTCTGAATTTGACGTTAGCTTACAAGCAGCCAGGTGGCAAGTCAAATGTTGTATTTCATATTACAGGACACCTACTGTAATATAAACACAGTATCAAATGAGTATGTTAATGAGGCCTAAGCAAAGGCTTCCAAATTGGAAGCAACTACAGGGCAAAGCAGACCAGAAAGACATGGCAAAATGCTCAACCATTTACAGTAAGACTTGCTGCCACTCCAATCTGTCCCCTGCAAAAATTGATTGGACACTATAACCACATACAAGTTAAATTGGTACAACATTCTCACTCATGGGAGCAACAAATATGTTTGCTTACAAGGCATGCCTCAAAATATGTTAATGAGCCGTAAACAACAATACCATGCACCACTAGTGTTCAGAAGGTTTTTGCTGCTCCAAAGATACGGTACTGTATTCTGTGGGGTGGAATTACAGTACCATTCAAACTGCAGCAATTATTTGCTCCGACCACAAAATTTTCCCATAATGCTTCACACTTTACAGTATGCTGCAGTAAAAAGTATTTTACTGTTGATAACACCCCAAATTACCTTATAATTGACCCTTTTCCATGACAGTGTGAGGTAAAATACTATTTGAAATCATTTCTAATACTTTAGCTAGGCTTGACTGAGCTTGCCTGGCACAATAGAACTAATAGAATGGTCGCAAAAGTACAGACCACGCCCATCTGGAAGTCTACATGCAAAAAATATTTGAAAGATTTAAAATATTATTTGAGCCCAGGTCTGCTGGCTATTGCACCTCCCACCTCTTTTACTTCTTAGGCACCTAGCCACACGCTTCAGTGAGCTTGTTCTTTCCATCGCTGTGAAAATGTATTTTACAGGAATATTCCTTTCATTTAGAAGAACTCTGTTAGCTCTGGTGTGAAGTGGTACTGACGGAGGACTTCGGTGGAACTGTAGCCGAGTTAGCTAAATACTATTTTGGTAATGTTGTCAGAATATTTTTTTTCCTATGGGGGGGTGTGTGTGTGTGTGTGTGTGTGTGTGTGTGTGTGTGTGTGTGTGTGTGTGTGTGTGTGTGTGTGTGTGTGTGTGTGTGTGTGTGTGTGTGTGTGTGTGTGTGTGTGCGTGTGTGTGTGCAACAAACGGGCCTGGTTCGGGCTCCACGCTCCCTTGCCCACTGATCCCTATCAGCGAAATGGACGGCTGGCGCTTAGTAGCTGGGCTTCCGTGGCAATTACCAGATCCCAGGAGAGGCTCCAAACCTGGCTCCCAAACAAGTCACAGCCTATGTGTTGCACTGAATAAAAACCCAAACGCCCATGTGGGCTAGAAAATTGCCCCTCGCGCAGTGCTGCGTGAGGTATTTGGTTTCCCTGAAATATGTGCTCATCTGACGACTGAAACAGGATACGCTCAGGGTTAAGCCACTGAAACGGCAACCCATGTCAGAAAAATATAATTATCTTTTTTTTTTTCCTTCCTAGCCAAATGAACTGCCAATGATTGGGGGATCAAACCAAAATTACCCAGTCTAAGAATGTTCAATCCATTTCAGGCTAGGACTAGAGTACAGGCAGCTGTTGCATGAAAAAAGTTACATGTTAAAATGTTCAGTGCACCTTGAAAGTCCAATGGAGAAGGAGAAAGAGAATGAGAGAAAGAGAAGGAGAAGAAGAATGAAAGAAAGAAAGAAAGAAAGAAAGAAAGAAAGAAAGAAAGAAAGAAAGAAAGAAAGAAAGAAAGAAAGAAAGAAAGAAAGAAAGAAAGAAAGAAAGAGAAAAGATCAGTCCCGTATTGGTTTAGCTGAACATAGTGGATGACACCATAAATCATTGTTGATTAATTGCTTGTAGCAGTGTGGTGTGTATATATATTTTTTTTACATTTTAATCTGAGAAATCTTGAAGGAAAGCAAAGCTCAAGGATAAGATAAAAGCATCTGGTAACACTTCACAATAATTGCTGTGAAACCCTGAAGATCTGAAAAGAAATTCCAATGTTTTTTTCCCTCATTACTTCTTCACTGTTTTCCTTGTGTTTGAATGTAACTACATTTGTTGTCTTTTATCCTCATTGGTATGTACATTATCAGATCGTCAAGTTTTACTTCACAATTGGTGGCTCGAATGTACAGACTTGTTGAACAACACAAAACTATACGCTTCATGAGGTATTGACTGCACCTAGAAGCTGGATGACCCATCAGTGTGTGGCAAATCAGAGATGACAGAATCAGACTTGAATGCTAAACACACATTCATGCAACAGGGATGACATACTGTACCCCCATCCAGTATCATGTTTCGCAGACATCTTTAAGGAAGTGGACCACCCTAACTTCAAGTTGAACTTAGGCCGACCACTTTTTTAAGTCACAGTGCCACCATGCAGGGTGGCAGACTGGGTGGCACCCACCTCTGCTGGGGTGAGATGGGTGTAGAGTATCCCAAGGTGTGTGTGTGTGTGTGTGTCCGCTTAGTGCCCACCACCATCATGGTTGCCAGGGGGAAAATGCACCCAAAGGAACCAGAAATACTGGGCTGGTACCATCCTGTGGTGGGGTGGGTGTCCCGGGATGGGTGTTCCCGTCTGGTGCCCACCACCTGTCATGGCAGCCAGAGGGCACAACATGCCCTCAAAGGCACCAGACAGACAGACAGACACCCACAGGGCTCTAATTACACAGGCTAATTAACCACATCTCAGCCGCGGAGCCGCCTCCCGCCTCTGCCCTCCTCAGGAAGGGGCACCGCCAACCGGACCACCAGGACCGCCACCAGGCACACCAGGGGACCACAAGGCCATGTGTGCCCCAAGCCCTGTGCGACCTCCGGGGGAAACCACAAGGCAGCATGGGGTAGAGACTAGAGAGAGACTGGAGGGAGGATAAATACAGCTTAGCCTCAGACTGATAGGCATCTCCAGATTGTGGGGGCATGGGGAGATTGTAGAGGAACAAGGGACAGGGACAAGGACGTGGACAGGAGATGGTACAGGGCTGGTGAAGGAAAGACGGGCTACAGTAATGGCTGGAATAGAATGAATGGAAGGGTATCAAACACTGATACTGTTCCATTCATTCCGTTCCAGCCTTTACAATGAGGCGAGATTTAAAGTGACACCAGCCTCCACTGTTCTCTAACCAGGCACTGTTCCAGAGGGGCACCAGACATTATTTATCCCCCTCTTGTTTAACTTGTTGCCACAGTGACGGAGCTGGGAAAGCAGGATCCCCCAGTGATGCCTCGCTAGTGGCCTGGTTTTCACAGCTGAAGGCCAGAGAGCAACACACATCACCATGATTCACTTTTAATTGCTGACACTACTCAGTGTATGATAACACTAAAAGAAGAAACCCAACTGAATAATCGAAGGTTGAATGCTGATGAGTGCCCCAGACCAGAATATTGGCCATTTTCTGATGATTGAAATTAGCAAAAACATCCACTGTTCGCCAGCGGGTGATCGCTATACCTCACTGCAATGGGATGGCCAGCCACTGCATTTAGCCATTCGTTGTCGCGGTGTGTTCGAAGATTAGCTCTAGTTCTTAACAGGAGCAGCACTCATCCCAAAAGGTAATAGGAAAGGTCCCAACAGTCCACAAATCCCATTGAACATGCCTTATCAATGTGATCATTTAACCCTTGTGTGGGGTTCGGATCTATGAATAATTTTTCAACCTGAGTCTAATTGGCCTTGGCTCATTTTCTGTGACAAACATGTAAAATAACACATTTTCATTGAGTGCACCCCCCCCCCACACATTTCTATTACATTATTTTGATACATTGTAAAAAATTAAGTATTTTCCCACACTCTCCCCCAGCCAGGTGCAAATTGGGGGAGGGACACAAAAAAAAAATAGCTTTGCATGTGTGGCTCCTTACCACAGTCAATCAGTATGGCCAAAGGAATCTTTGCTCATAGGGCCTTAGAAATTTTCATTTTTGCAGAGAGAGAAGCTAGTGTGGAAGGAGTGTCTTTCACTTTGGAAGATGAAGAAATTTGCGAATATGAGGATCATGTCTCAATTTGGAGTCTGACAGTGAGAAAGAAGAGAATCAGATTGACCCTCAGCCAGCCCCAGGACCAGCCCGTCAGAAGCCAGCCCCAGGACCAGCCTGTCAGCAATCAGCTCATCAGCAGCCTGCAGGAGGAGAAATATGGATGTCAAATAAAGGAAAATCATTCTGGACTGCCCTAATTTGGAGTGAAGGCATGTTTTTGGAGAGAGATGGAAGGAGATGGACCAAACTCATTTACATGCATACTTTGGGGTTCTTATCCTTGCTGGTGTTTTCAGATTTCCAGAGTCCACAGAATCCCTGTGGGATGCATAAACTGGCAGAGAACCTTTCCGTGCAACAATGTCTCTGGAAAACTTTTTCAGGATTATCCGCTTCGATAACCGAGACACCAGACCAGCTCGGAGCAGGGAGACAAGCGAGCTGAAATCAGGATAGTATGGGACAGGTGGGTGGAACGCCTTCCCCTGTTTTACAACCCTGGGCCCAACATTACTGTTGATGAGCAGCTTATGCCATTTAGGGGCCGCTGCCCCTTCAGGCAGTACATACCGTCTAAACCCGCAAAATATGGAATCAAGATCTGAGCTGCCTGTGATGCCGCTTCATCATATGCGTTGAACTTGCAAGTGTATACAGGGAAGCCAGATGGAGGAGCCCCTGAGAAGAACCAAGGAACGCAGGTTCTGGACGTGACACTGGGACTCCGTGGCCACAACATCACATGCGATAACTTTTTTACTTCGCAAGTTACACCAGGAATGCACAATCCCTCCATTAGTGCTCAGACAGTCTGCAATAGGCTGAGAGAGGCTGGACTGAGGGATTGTAGGCCTGTTGTAAGGCAGGTACTCACCAGACAACACCGGCAACAACATCGCCTATGGGCACAAACCCACCGTCGCTGGACCAGACGGGACTGGCAAAAAGTGCTCTTCACTGACGAGTTGCGGTTTTGTCTCACCAGGGGTGATGGTCGGATTCACGTTTATCGCCGAAGGAATGAGCATTACACTGAGGCCTGTACTCTGGAGTGGGATCGATTTGGAGGTGGAGGGTCCGTCATGGTCTGGGGCGGTGTGTCACAGCATCATCGGACTGAGCTTGTTGTCATTGCAGGCAATCTCAACGCTGTGTGTCTCAGGGAAGACATCCTCCGCCCTCATGTGGTACCCTTCCTGCAGGCTCATCCTGACATAACCCTCCAGCATGACAATACTACCAGCCATACTGCTCGTTCTGTGAGTGATTTCCTGCAAGACAGGAATGTCAGTGTCCTGTCATGGCCAGCGAAGAGCCCGGATCTCAATCCCATTGAGCACATCTGGGACCTGTTGGATCGGAGGGTGAGGGCTAGGACCATTCCCCCCAGAAATGTCCAGGAACAGGGCAGGTGCCTTGGTGGAAGAGTGGGGTAACATCCGCCAGCAAGAGCTGGCAAATCTGGTGCAGTCCATGAGGAGGAGATGCACTGCAGTACTTAATGCAGCTGGTGGCCACACCAGATACTGACGGTTACTTTTGACCCCCCTTTTGTTCAGGGACACATTATTCCATTTCTGTTAGTCATATGTCTGTGAAACTTTTCAGTTTATGGCTCAGTTGATGAATCTTGTTATGGTCATACAAATATGTACACATGTTAAATTTGCTGAAAATAAACAGAGTTGACAATGAGAGGACGTTTCTTTTTTTGCTTAGTTTATATATGTGAGTGACTGAGTGAGATGTTAGTAAAATTCCTAAACTAAGTATTTTCATCCTTCTGGATTGCAGCCGGTAGAAACAAGAAGAAGCACTGCGATGTGTGTGGATCCAAGAAGGACAGGAAGACACAGTACACATGCATCAAGTGCAAGAAATACATTTGCAACACACACACAGTAATACTCTGCCCCTCATGTGGTGTGTAGACAGACCTTAATTGGGGCTTATTTATCATTTCCATATCATACTGTATGTAAAATGTGTCCTTCCAATTTGTTCATTTCAGAGCAATTAACATCAATAGTGATTAAAACCTTGTTTCATTTATATTTGTTCAAAATAAACATGATTTATTACACCCATGTCTTGATTATAATTATAATTATAATAATCACATTTTATATTTTTTTTAAATGAGTAGAGCTTTTGTTGATAGACGTGATCTAGCAGAGCTAAATGGCAAATATTAACCATGTATGCTGTCTATATTGCTATAAGTTGCTATAATTGATATAAGTCAACGTCTTAGAATTAAGTATTTTTACATAAATTGTTATGGCTGTATTTTGTTTAAACCCATTAATGTTGTGGGTCCATCAGACCCGCGAACATTGGGTGAATAACAAAAACATAAACACCACAAGGGTTAAAAATACCTGTAATAGACATGATGGAACAAGGGTCACAAAGCTACAAAAGACAGCTCAGCTTGAAAAAAAACGTGAAATAAAATTCTCACTCACCTCTTGCCAAGAACGAGCGTCGCGGCCTTCCAGGTTTTACAGCCATTTTAAAGACATGGAAGTGTCAGACTTTCCCCGCAGCTCTTTCCACTGGCCTGTGACACACAAGACGAAAACAGACCGCAAACCCCCTCGGCAGACACCTCCGCTGGTCCGACTTCTATTTTCCTCAGTTTATTGTACTCCTCCCAACAACTGTTGTTGATTTGTCAGTGTGATATAGTTGTCCTGCTGTGTATTTATGAGCGTGGCCCTTTGGGCTTAGCTGGATTGGTAACAGGCAGCATGTACTGTTTCAGTAGTGTGAACGAGGTTGGCAAGGTGGCCTAGGTTAGTTACCTCACAAGGTAGCAGTACGAATAAGAAAAAATAACAGGAGTCTTCTTCTGGAGTCCTGTGCGGGATATACATATCTTAGATATAGAAGTTAACTATGGGGATGTAATTCCCTGCACCACAAAAGAGAAAAATGGTGATGTGCGTTTTAAAATGTCACTTTTGTCAGACAATCCATCAGAATGGTTACAGCTGGTAGTAGATGATTCCTTAATAGTACCACTTTATAGTATATTAGTTTCTATTATGTATGCCCATCCTGTCAAAGCCAATTGGCCATACCAATTTCAAAGGGATGTTTGCAATTGGTACAGCCAGCAAGAGAGAATCTGCTGAAAAGTAAAGTTAGATCAATGAAGGATCCTCATCATCTTTAACTTCTTCGTTGTGTTTCGGTCTAGTGAGTGGGAGTGGAGCCAGGGGGTTTTCATACCATGATGCTGTGTTAGTGGAGCGTATTGGGTTGGTGGGTGGTCACTATATTTTCAAGCCGTTGACGTATACAACATCTCCTAATGAGGCACAGTAGCTGAGCGGTTGTTTATTCACGGACTACACGCACCGTTTGAAGGAACTCTTTATGAAATGGTCTTTGAATAAACTGCCATATAGAGCAATGACAGGTATCCGTTCAATAGAGCATTGTTTACTGCTCTATGACATGGGTTTAGTATTTCTGCGCAGTTCTTGATAGATTCTTCCTTCTATCATCTCTATACAAAAGAGATGGGGAATCATTTTGGGGTCCAGGACTAGGTTTAATCTGTGTTTGGGAAGCAGCCCCATAATCTTTACCTCATAATCTTTACCTCATAATCTTTACCTCAATCGTGTTGTGTGTCCTGTTCCCATGGGATTTAGGCTAGTACTCTTTTACTGCTTTGTTTGCAAATCACCCTGAGAATTCAGGAAGTGTGTGTGTGTGTGTGTGTGTGTGTGTGTGTGTGTGTGTGTGTGTGTGTGTGTGTGTGTGTGTGTGTGTGTGTGTGTGTGTGTGTGTGTGTGTGTGTATGTGTGTGTTTGTGTGTGTGTGTGTGTGCATGCAAGTGTATTAATCTTCATTCTAAAATCCACAGGGGGTCCACTGCCTTCTCAGGTGCCCACCTCTCCAGGCCGGGGTGTCGCAAGAACTGCGGAGGGAGGGTGGTGAGGAACGAGGGGGGGCTGGGATCTAGTCAGGACTGGGGAGGTAGCGTGGTGAGGAAGTAGCACTCAGTTGGGGGCTGGGGTGTAGTCAGGACTGGAGAGCGAGCGTGGTGAGTAAGTAGGGGGTCTTGGGTGTAGGTTAGACAGGAGAGGGAGAAAGGCAGTGAGGAGGTAGACACAGCTGGAGTTGCACGTGGAAAGAGGGATTGGATGTGGCCATTGTTGTCGAGGCGCTTGACAGACAGACATCCCTTCCCTGAGGGAAGAGAGGATGTAGCCTGTGAGAGAATGGGGAGGACAGATCTGTTTGACTTAGTGCGTTCTCTGTGCCGCCTTGGCCTGAGGACAAGCCTAAAAGTGTGCGACAACAACCAGCCTTGTACGCAGCATGAGAGGGAACCTATACAGTGGGAATGCACTGTGCTGGAATGCACCCTTAAAACCCTGGGATCTTAAACACATGACTAAGTAAGAATGTAAAATGTTAGAGGGTCGTTCTTGAATTGTGCTGGCATTTTGGCATGGCATTCCTATTCTTCCGATTCTAAACAAACTAATAGTGCAGCTTAATGACCATTAGGATTACATTGTGCCACTAATAGGAGTATTAACACCAATGACAGTAACACCAATGACACATTTTAGGGAATTCAGGATGTTCTTAAATGGAGGCCACATATGCTAAGGTCATTAACCCTTTAAAATTGATTTACTGAAGTGGTATGATTATTACTTTTGATCACAACGTAATTTCCCTCAATTTAAAGGTATAGTCAGAGATTGGACGTAGATGCAGAAAGTGAACAACATAGCGGGTAAATTTCTGCAAAACTAAGAGCAATGAAGGGCGAGACTCAAGTTCTCCGCCATTTTAGTCCCGTGGTTACCACGCTGAGACAGCGTGCATTCACTCATCTCAACATCTGCAGTGCAGCTTGTGACAATGTCACTACACTGAGTCTACCTTTAAAGGGCAACTGGACGCAAGAAACAACTTCTCTGGTTGAAAATGGCCTATGTGGTATTTATATTAGTCAAAAACATATATTCAGTGCCAAAATTGACCAAAAAGCGTAAAGTACCAGTCAAAAGTTTGGACACACCTACTCATTCAAGGGTTTTTCTTTTTTTTACTATTTTCTACATTGTAGCATAATTGTGAAGACATCAAAACTATGAAATAACACATATGGAATCATGTAGTAACGAAAAAAGTGTTAAACAAATCAAAATATATTTGATATTTGCGATTCTTCAAAGTAGCCACCCTTTGCCTTGATGACAGCTTTGCACACTCTTGGCATTCTCTCAACCAGCTTCACCTGGAATGCTTTTCCAACAGTCTTGAAGGAGTTCCCACATATGCTGAGCACTTGTTGGCGGCTTTTCCTTCACTCTGCGGTCTGACTCATCCCAAACCATCTCAATTGGGTTGAGGTCGGGTGATTGAGGAGGCCAGGTCATCTGATGCAGCACTCCATCACTCTCCTTCTTTGTCAAATAGTCCTTACACAGCCTGGAGGTGTGTTGGGTCATTGTCCTGTTGGAAAACAAATGATTGTCCCACTAAGCGCAAACCAGATGGGATGGCGTATCGCTGAAGAATGTTGTGGTAAATCACTGACAGTCTCACCAGCAAAGCACTCCTCCCCCCACCCTCAGTAACCCCAATGACATAACATTTAGGGACACATATTATATTTGTAAAAATAATAGGTATTTCAATAGCCCTCTTTGTTTTTATTTATCCATACAACATATGAAATACTTTTGTTTACTTTCTAGCTTTCAAAATAATAGATATGTCTAAATCTACAAAACATGTCAATATGCTACTCATCACTACTGGGACAAGCCAATATGCCTGCCATAAGAAATTTAAACAATCTATTAAAAAAAGTTTTGCAGTTTAAATGACTTTGTGTTTTGTCATTGATACACAGTTCAATATAAACAAAAACATGTATGATGTGTAACTATTTCTAATTTTAAAGTGTATTTCATGATTTCATAGGCAAGGAAAAGGAAAGATTTCAAATGTAACTGCAATTTAAAAATTACCCCAAAATATCTGGTACATCAGTTATGTTACATGCCAAATTTTTCTTTTGCATGTCCAAATTTGATTCCTTTACTATCAATAAAAATACATAGGATTTTTGACATCCTGTATTACAGCTTAATTAACCCTCAGCTCTCCTCTCTATGTCCATTAATCCTGGGAGAGAGATAAACCTCTCTCTGTAATCCCTAAATCTGACCTTTTTGCTAACAGTGTTTAACTCAAGTGCCTGTGGTGTGAGCATGGGTTTCTCAGGGTGGGTTTGTGATAGGGTAGAACTAAACTACAGCCTTAAAGGGGCAATCTGCAATTGCTACATCCATTTTGGGATTTATAAATGAAGGATATGTACACATTGATTCTTGAAGAATATAACTTATAAATGACTTATGAGCTCAGTTAAATTGTCACACCCCATCAGAATCCAAAATATAAGATTGTTTTACTCAGTGCATTCGGAAATTACTCAGTCCCCTTGACCGTTCCCACCTTTTGTTACGTTACAGCCTTATTCTAAAATGGATTAAATGTAATATATATATATATATATAAATAGAATTATATATATACCCACAATATCCCATAATGGCAAAGCAAAAACAGGTTTTTAGAAATTTTTGCAAATTAAAAAACAGAAATACCTTATTTACATAAGTATTCAGACCCTTTACTATTAGACACAAAATTGAGATCCAAATGTATTTGTCACATACGCCGAATACAACAGGTGCTTACCGTGAAATGCTTACTTACAACAATGCAGTTCAAGAAATAGAGTAAAGAAAATGTTGACCTAATAAACTAAAGTAAAAAATAAAGTAATTTTTACAAGTAACACAACAAAATAACAATAACGAGGCTATATAGAGGAGGTACCGGTACCAAGTCAATGCGCGGGATAAAAATGTGCAAAAAAAATCTAAAAATATGTTTTTGCTTTGTCATTATGGGGTATTGTGTGTAGATTGATGAGGAAATAAAACTATTTAATCCATTTTAGAATAAGGCTGTAACGTACCAAAATTTGGAAAAAGTCAAGAGGTCTGAATACATTCCGAATGCACTGTAAATGTAAACAAACACTGTATAGCTTCAAAACATGGTTAAAACTATACTTTTATGGATGGCCAGACCTTGAAACGATAGGTCTGCCTATGAATTTGAGAGTGTTTACATTTCTCCAGCCGCATCCCTTGGCTTTTTACAGAAACCGAGGTGGGAAAAACGCTTTGTTATTGTTTCAACTGCTGATTGCTCCTTTAACTGTTGCAGTAAAAGTAATGAATAATTCAGGTTAGGCAACTGACTCAACCAATTTTGATTCTAGCTCCACGTTCCATTATGTAATTCACATGATGGTGATGAGATGTCATTCAGGTGTTGATAAATCTACCTTTCTGACAGTTCATTTATGTTGCAGTCGGCGCTTGTGAATTGTATGCCAATGAATTGGCATCAAATCTGATAGGTCGATGGGTCATTCAAGTTATATTGAGGAGCTCTCTGATTCAGAGGGGTTGGGTTAGATGCGGAAGACACGTTTCAGTTGAATGCATTCAGTTGAGCAACTGACTAGGTATCCCCTTTCCCTTCCCTTCCCTTACCTGTCATTCACGTTACCTTGGGAGATTATAATGTTTGGAAGTCTGGCTTCAGAGCCTCATCCTACAGGATCTTTAAGATGCGGTCTGGGACTTCTCTCAGTGGCTTTTACACGGATTTAAAGGGTGATTGCTTTCATAAATGCTATGAATTTCCCCTGAAGCTGCTGCCACTACAAGATTAATAATTTTAACGCGTTAGTCAGTACATGGCATATATTGTGAACACACACACACATACACACACACACACAAAGCAAGATTAGTCAGAGTGCCATCAGGCCAGGTTTGGGGTCAATTCCACAAATTAAATTCTAATTACATTCTCTCTCCCTGTAAATTCCATTTAATTCAATTCAAATTCCAGGTCAGTCTTTGAAATTAGAGACAATTCAATTCCTCTGAATTCCAATGTTTGGTAAATTCCAATAATTAAATTCCCGATTCAGTATTATCCCCAATAATTCAACAAATTCCAACTTGAATTCCCTCAGGCTTTCAGGCTGATCAAAAGCCTGCATTAATTAATTGGACCTGGAGTTCCTATCACTGCTTAAAACGGTTGTTTTAATGTCATATAGAGCTGGACTTTTTTTTTAAACAATCTTTATTAAGAGCTGTCATTTTATTGTGAGGATCTGCAGTCTTGTCAAAATTGTTTTCTGTTTTGTCTTCTGTTATGGGAGTTGTCCAATTCATTAAGGCACGGATCAGACAGCCTATCTATACTGGAAATATAGGAATACAGGTCGACATGATTTAAAAACAAATACTACAGTAAATGTTTGATACTATGGGCATCAATTCCATTAACTGGTAAATATATTGATATTGAATTCCAATTGAATTCCAAAGATGAAATGTTTTTCCAATTGCAATTCAATTCCTATTTTAAAAGTCCAAAAAGTCTAATTCCGAATTAGATCAATGTTCACCAGCCACAGTCGGTCCAGATTTTTTTTTAACTTCCTTGATTTACAATTTATTTAAAAACATATATTGTATTTTACAATGATTATGCATTGTGAGTTGTATTAGACTGGAAATCCTGATGTAACTAAAATCCTGATGTAAATGTCTAAATACTGTACACCTGTTATTGCCATTTAGCGTTGATCAAGTTTGAAGGGGAACAAATGCACCAAATTATTTTTCAATTATCAACATAGAAATGCTACCAATTTTTTTTTACTGAAACTTGATACAAATAATGGAGTCACTCATGAGTCGCCGAATGATATTTTGAAAGAGGAAGTAAAGTACTTTAAGAATATGTTTTTATTTCAGTCTCCTCTCTCTCCACTAACGGTAGCTAATTGTATGTATTTTTTTCCTATTAATAATGTAAAATTAACATCTGTACAAAAAGACACATGTGAAGGCTAAATTACAGAGGAGGAACTTCTTGATGCAATTAAAGCCTTCAAGTCACGGAAAACTCCAAGGCTGGATAGCATACCAGTGGAAGTATACCAGTCTCTATGGGCGTACCACAGGGTTCAATTCTCGGGCCGACTCTGTTCTCTGTATATATCAGCAATGCTGCTCTTGCTGTAGGTGATTCCTTGATCCACCTCTACGAAGACGACACCATTCTGTATACATCTGACCCTTCTTTGGACACTGTGTTAACAAACCTCCAAACGAGCTTCAATACCATACAACACTCCTTCCGTGGCCTGCAACTGCTCTTAAACGCTAGTAAAATTAAATGCATGCTTTTCAATCGATCGCTGCCCGCACCCGTCCGCCTGACTAGCATCACTACTCTGGACGGTTCTGACTTAGAATATGTGGACAACTACAAATACCTAAGTGTCTGGCTGGACTGTAAACTCTCCTTACAAACTCACATTAAGCATCTCCAATTCAAAATTAAATCTAGAATCGGCTTCCTATTTCGCAACAAAGCCTCTTTCACTCACGCTGCCAAACATACCCTCGAAACACTGACTATCCTACCGATCCTTGACTTCGGCAATGTCATTTACAAAATAGCCTCCAACACTCTACTCAGCAAACTGGATGCAGTCTATCACAGTGCCATCTGTTTTGTCAACAAAGCGCCATATACCACCCACCACTGCAACCTGTATGCTTCGTCGGCTGGTCCTCGCTACATAATCGTCGCCAGACCCACTGGCTCCAGGTCATCTATAAGTCTTTGCTAGGTAAAGCTCCACCTTACCTCAGCTCACTGGTCACCATAACAACATCCACCCGTAGCACGCGTTCCAGCAGGTTTATCTCACTGGTCATCCCTAAAGCCAACACAACCATTGGCCGCCTTTCCTTCCAGTTCTCTGCTGCCAATGACTGGAACGAATTGCAAAAATCACTGAAGTTGGAGACTTATATCTCCCTCACTAACTTTAAGCATCAGCTATCTGAGCAGTTTACCGATCACTGCAGCTGTATACAGCCCATCTGTAAATAGCCCATCCAACTACCTACCTAATCTCCATATTGTTTTTATTTACTATTTTTTGCTCTTTTGCACACCAGTATTTCTACTTGCACATCATCATCTGCACATCTATCACTCCAGTGTTAATTTGCTAAATTGTAATTACTTCGCTACTATGGTCTATTTATTGCCTTAGCTCCTTGCGCCATTTGCACACACTGTATATAGATTTTTCTGTTGTGTTATTGACTGTACTTTTGTTTATCCCACGTGTAACTCTGTGTTGTTGTTTTTTGTAGCACTGCTTTGCTTTATCTTGACCAGGTCACAGTTGTAAATGAGAACTTGTTCTCAACTGGCCTTCCTGGTTAAATAAAGGTGAAATACATTAAAAAAAAAAATATCAAACTTTTTTTGATATACTCAGAGGACCATTATTAGAATGTTTTCACCCCCCCTATATAAATGGTAGATTATTGGACACTCAACAATAAGGTCTGATTTCATTATTACTGAAACAGGATCCAAGTGGTATATATAAAGATCCAGTCCATTTAAAAAAATGGAGGCCTCTTACACTTCAGTGTTGTAATGCAAAAATTCTAGCTAAATACTTAGCACATAGTATTAAAAAGGTTTTGTCAGATATTATTCATCCTAAACAGACAGGATTTTTTTACACGGATGATACATTAGAGATAATATAAAACAAGTACTGGAAACAATAGAACACTATGAAATATCTGGGAAACCAGGCCTGGTTTTTATAGCTGACTTTGAAAAGGCTTTTGATAAAGTACGACTGGAGTTTATATATAAATGCCTGGAATGTTTCAATTTTGGAGAACCTCTTATAAAATGGGTAAAAGTTATGTATAGTAACCCGAGGCTACATCTCAGAAAGTATTAAACTGTCACGAGGAGTAAAACAAGGTTGTCCACTATCGGCATATCTATTTATAATTGCTATCAAAATGTTAGCTGTTAAAATCAGACCCAACAATAAAATTAAGGGAATTGAAATCCATGGTTTAAGAACAAAAGTGTCATTGTACGCTGATGATTCATGTTTTCTTTTAAATCCACAATTAGAATCCCTCCACAGCCTCATAGAGGATCTAGATACTTTTTCTAACCTCTCTGGATTTAAACCAAGTGTACTATATTACGTATTGGATGACAAAAAAATTCAACCTTTACAATACCGTGTAGTTTACCAATAAAAGTGTCTGACGGGGATGTGGACATACTCGTTATACATATCCCGAAATAAAGAAATGATCTCACTCCAATACATTTTTAATAGAAAGTTAGCAAAAATAGATAAGATCTTGTTACCATGGAAAGGAAAATAGCTGTCTATTTGGGGAAAAATCGCCCTGATTAACTATTTAGTCATATCACAGTTTACCTATTTGCTTATGGTTTTGCCTAGACCTAGCGACCTGCTTTTTAAATTTACGAGCAAAAAATATAAAATTTTATTTGGAATAGCAAGCCGGACAAAATTAACAGGGCCTATTTATATAATGAATATGAATTTGAAGGGCAGAAATTATTGTATATTAAAGCATTAGACCTCTCACTAAAGGCATCGGTCATACAAAAGTTATACTTACATCTGAAATGGTTCTCTAGTAAATTAGTAAGAATGTCTCACCCCATGTTCAAGAATGGCCTTTACATCCACTTACTTTTGGTGATTTGAAAATGAAATCCTCTCCAAAATATCGTATTTTTTTAATTAAACAAGCCATAGAAAGTTGGTTGCAATTTCAGTTTAATCCACCTGAAAAGAACACAACAAATAATACAACAAATATTGTGGTTACTCTCAAATATACTAATTGATAAAGAAAACTTCATTTTTCTATTAAATGTTTAAAAAAGGTATAATCTTTGTAAATTATATCATAAATAGGACTGGTGGAGTTATGTCACACATGCAGCTAACAAAAATATATGGAAATGTCTGCGCTACCCAAAATTACAACTAACTAGTTGCAACATTACTACTAAATGGAAGAGGCAAGTGGAAGGGTTTCCTTTAAGGACCAAAAAATTGACAGCTATACAATATAAATTGCAAAAAGTTGGGAAGAGATTTTCGATTCACCAATTCCATGGCACGTGGTTTATGAATTGACACGCAAAACAACGCCAGATTCAAAACTTTGAATTTTTCAATTAAAATGTTTATACAAAATGATTGCAACCAATAGAATGTTATATAAATACGAGATACAATCTTTCCAGCTCTGCAGATTTTGCTGTGAGGAGGCAGTCATTAGTTCATTTATTTAGGTTATTATATGTAGCTCGTTTTTGGTCACATGTCCAGGAATGGCTGAAGAAATGCAACATTTACCTAGCGGTAACGCTGCAGATAGCAATACTGGGTGATTTGAAAAGTCATAGTCAATCAATCAATAATATAATCATTATTTTAGCAAAAACGTTTATCTTTAATTTACAATCTGTAGAAACTGAGAATAGTAAGGTTCAGTACTTTTCTGAAGCATTACAGCACAGTTGAAAAATATATGGTAAATAGAAATCCAAAATGGATGGTGTTAAGAGATAGATGGGAGGGGTTGAATGGAGCTGAAGGGTGGGACTAAAATGTATATAGGTTCAGAACTTTTATAAAATAGCACAGTTATAAATATATGTCAAATAGAACATGGACATCAGAAATAAAGGAAGGCCAGGACTAAAAACAAACAAATATAACTATTGTAAAATAGATTGTGTATGTAAAATGCGTATATTATGTATAAGCTGGAAGTAGAAGCCTAAGTGTTATTGTTGATTAGTTTACCCAATTGGGGGAGGGGTGGTAGGGTTTGGGGAATATTAAGGAAGGTATATTTAAAAAAAAGTGTGTATGTGTATATATATATATGTATGTATATGTATATGTATGTATGTGTATAAGTATGAATGTTTATATATATATATATATACAGTATATATATATGTGTGGGTATGTATGTATGTATATATATATATATATATATATTTACCCCAAAAATATATGGGGGATTGGAAATGATGCAGACAATTACATTGATGGAAGCAACAATCTATCCGCAACACTAAAGCTGATCCACCCCCTAAAAAAAATATGATTTCTTAGGATCCTCCTCTACCGATATGACGCATGCCCTTGGAGAGCATAAAACCTCATCACCAATTATAGTTCAGCCAAGCTTTACCAGCCAAGGTGTTATGGTGATGTTGTCTCTGCTCTTGGTCAATTAGTCACCATGACAAGCAATGATTTGTTTAGTGCTTGTGTTAAATGGTGAAAGTGACACCATTGATGGGAAGAGCATCTAAAAACCATCACCAGTCATTGTGTGTTAAATGCTGCTGCCCTTGTGACCCCGTTCCCCTGTACCGCTTCAGGTGTTCTGGCCGTAGGCTTCATCAAAGGGCTTGCCCCTGTGAATGTGTGTGTGTGTGTGTGTGCGCGTGTGTGTGTGCGTCTGTATAAGTGTGTCTGTGTGTGTGTGGTAGTGTTAGGCTGTGTTAAAATCAGCTCTAGGGAGTTCGTTGGTGAGTTGGGTGGGGGCAGGTTTGGGCCCTGCCTGCCTGGGGATTGGCCAGGTTGGTCGGCTGACTAGACCGACAGACAGATTGTCTCCTGCTCTCTGACGGCTACCAAGCCTAGCAACTTCAAAGACAACCAAGTAATTTGGGCTCGCCTCATCTTTGAATCTCACCTGATTGAGGCGTTCCCTTACAACCTTCCCCTAACCTCCCCTCCAACTTCCTCCCCCCAACATCCCAGTCTACTGGGCTGACATCTGGGAGCAGGCACTGGCAAGCCTGGGTTATGCCTGGCGGTGGTTACTGACAAGAGGAGTGGTGGCGGGCACTACCCAAGAACCAGGCGGAATCTTAGAAGCTCAAGACCAGTTAACCCTTGAGAACAGACTCATTTTCAGTATAGGCAGGCACACAACATCAAAACATTTTTCAAACAAAAACAAGCGTTTCTTATTGAACAATAAGAAGGTTCCCTGTTCAGACCGTTTCATTACATTTTGTGTCTACTGAACATGACCCAGGCTGTTCGATTGGCAGTGAGGGATGATGGGAAATTCCCTGTTGCTTTAAAAGCTGAGTGGATACGGACAGCGTGTTGAATTTCATTGTGTCATATTTCTTGCTGGTACACAGAGTGCTATGTGAGAACTGACACAAGAGTGGTAGTGTTTGACAACATAGTGGCGTGTAAGGTCGCTGAAGGTCACTGCTCAGCTCAGTTTTCTCAAATTTAAGTTTCAGTACTATGTGCTCACATTAGATATCCTAACGTTATTTGTCATAGAAGCAATAATGTTATTGGCTATAGAAGATATCCTAATGTTATTGGTCATAGAAGCTCTCCTAATGTTATTGGATCTAGCCGGCCAGAAGTATAGACACATTTCTTTAAAAAAAAATCTGCTGTGAATTGCTGACTTTTACTACTGAAACATTTCCTAAAGACTGGAATATGAACATGATTATTTAAATCTGGACCTGATTTCCTTGGTTTAATAATCATATGTGGAGGAGGTAATAATGTTCAGACATACACTACCGGTCAAAAGTTTTAGAACACCTACTCATTCAAGGGTTTTTCTTTATTTTGACTATTTTCTACATTGTAGAATAATAGTGAAGACATCAAAACTATGAAATAACACATATGGAATCATGTAGTAACCAAAAAAGTGTTAAACAAATTAAAATGTATTTTATATTTGAGATTTTTCAAATAGCCACCCTTTGCCTTGATTTCCACACTCTTGGCATTATCTCAACCAGCTTCATGAGGTAGTCACCTAGAATGCATTTCAATTAACAGGTGTGCTTTCTTAAAAGTGACTTTGTGGAATTTATTTCCTTCTTAATTTGTTTGACCCAATCAATTGTGTTGTGACAAGGTGGGGGGGGGTATACAAAAGATAGCCCTATTTGGTAAAAGACCAAGTCCATGCTCCTAGCATACTCCACCCAGACCAGTTGCTGGCTCCAGGTTGCGGGGTTACTAGATACGAGACACCGAAGTGTCGTTTCCATGTCTTGATTGGCTCGCTCCGACTGGCCGTTGGATTGGGGATAAAACATGGAGGACAGGCTGGCCGACGACCTGATAAAGGTGCAGAACGCCTACCAGAATCGGAACGATTACTGAGGACCCCAATCAGAGACAATGTCGACCAGGAGTCCATGGATTCGGAAGACGTGCTGCACCATGAGCTGGGCTGTTTCCTTGGCTGATGGTGACTTGGGGAGAGGGATGAAATGGGCGGCTTTAGAGAACCTATCCACCACCATCAGGATGGTTGTGTTGCCATTTGACGGGGGAAGCCCTGTGACAAAATCCAGGGAAATATGGGACCAGGGATGATGAGGAACAGGGTGTGGCTGAAGGAGGCCTGATGGAGCTTGCCGCAGAGTCGTATTTTGAGCACACACCATGCATGCGGCGACGAAGGCCGAGACATCAGGAGCCATGGTGGACCACCAGAAGCATTGTCGGAGGAAAGCCAGGATACGACGTGCACCAGGATGACAGGTAAGCCTGGAGGAGTGAGCCCATTCCAGGACTTGAGGCCGGGCCGAATCAGGGACGAACATCCGGTTAGCCCGGGCCCCCACTAGGGACCGGCTGGGAATGTTGTGCCTTGCGGGCCAGGGCCTCAATACCCCAGACAACCGAAGCAGCCAGACATGAGGCAGGGAGGATGGTCTCAGATTCAGAGGGTGTGGCAGCGGAACTGTACAGGCGAGAGAGGGCGTCAGGCTTCACATTTCTGGACCCTGGGAGGTAGGAGATGGTGAAATTGAACCTGGTGAATAATAGGACCCAATGGACTTGCCTTGAATTAAGGCACTTGGAAGTATTCTAAATTCCTATGGTCAGTCCACACCAAAAATGTATGTTCCGCCCCTTCCAGCCAGTGCCTCCACTCCTACAGGGCCATCTTATCCGCCAGGAGTTCCCGGTTCCCAAAGTCATAGTTCCTTTCTGCAGAGTTGAGACGATGGGACATGAAGGCACAGGGACAAAGCTTCTGGTCCTAGACGGATCGCTGGTAAAGGACGGCCCCTGCTCCCATGTCGGAAGCGTCAACCTCAACCACAAACTGACAGGTCAGGTCTGGATGGATGAGGATGGGGCAGTAGTAAATCGCTGCTTCAGATCCCCAAAAGCCCTGTCTGCTGCTGGGGACCATGTGAACGGTATCTTGCAAGAGGTGAATGCAGAGAGGGGAGACGCCAGGGTGCTGTAGCCCTGAATGTAACGGCGGTAGAAATTTGCAAACCCCAGAAACCGTTGTAGCTGCACCCTGGATGTGGGTTGGGGCCAATCCACCTCCGCTCTCACCTTTTCTGGATCTATCTGGACAATCCTTTCAGCGATGACGTATCCCAGAAAGGAGAAAGTGGAACGGTGAAACTTGAACTTCTCAGCATTTACAAACAACTAATTCTCCAGGAGGCGCTGAAGGACTTGTCAAACATGGAGAACGTGTTCTTGGGCAGAATGAGAGAAGACCAGAATGTCGTTGAGGTTGACAAATACAAAACGATTCAACATGTCCCGGAGCACATCGTTGACCAGGGCCTGGAAGACAGCGGGAGCATTGGTGAGTCTAAATGACCAGGTACTCATAGTGTCCACTGGCAGTGTTGAAGGCCATCTTCCACTTGTTTCCTTCGCGTATCCGAACAAGGTGGTAGGCATTCCAAAGGTCCAGTTTGGAAAAGATGGTAGCCCCATGGAGATGTTCGAAAGCTGAGGAGAGGAGTGGTAGAGGATAACAATTCTTGATCGTGATGTCATTGAGGCCCCGGTAATCGCAGGGTCTTGTCCTTCTTCTCCACAAAGAATGACCCTGCGACGGCAGGGGAGGCAGAAGGGTGAATGCTCCCAGCAGCCAGAGAGTGCTTAATGTACTCCATGCCCTTGGCCTCAGTGCCAGACACGGAATATAGCCAGCCTCAAGGCGGTGTGGTGCCCTGGAGGAGATCAATTGCACAATCGTAACGACAATGTGGAGGGAGAGAGGTAGCACAAGCCTTGCTGAAAACCTCCAGGAGGTCATGGTACTCTACGGGAACGGCAGAGAAATCCGAGGCCGTACTTAACCCTGGAGGCGGATGTTCCGAGGGAGGCCGCGCCGCCTTCAGGCAATGTGATTGACAGAACGGGCTCTAACCCAGGATTGAACCCGTGGTCCAGTCAATATCAGGGTTGTGCTTCTGGAGCTAAGAAAATCCCAAAATGTGTGGAGACTCAACGAGGAGAAGCTGTATTGACTCACTGTGATTTCCAGATACCCACAGATTAATAAGAACTGTGCTGTGCGTGACTCTAACAATGGACCGGCCGTCCATAGCCCTAGCGTCCATGGGAATGGAGAGGAGTTCAGTGGGGATACCTAGTTCCAATACCAGGGTAGCGTCCATAAAACTCTCATCAGCCCCAGAGTCAATGAGCACCCGGAGAGACTTAGACTGGTCTCCCCACAGCAGGATCACGAAAAAAGGAGTTTGGGTAATGGGAATTCGAGAATTCTCAGTCTGCCTCACCAATGTACTTGCACCTACTAATGAGTTAGGTCTCTTCACTGGACATGTGACTATGTAATGCCCCGCAGCACCACAATACAGACAACTGTTGGATCTTAGCCTACGTGAACGTTCCCTAGGCGATAATCTAGCTATGCCCAGTTGCATAGGTTCCAGTGTATCCGACTCACCCTTCGCCGATGATTCTTGAGGGAACTCGGGTGGCTTCGGATCTTCTCGGAAATTCAGCCTTCGAGGACTTACGGATTCCTTCAGAGGTGAGCAAGCAGCAGCGGATGAACGAGTGTGACCTAGACCAGACCTCCTCTCACTCTTGCGTTCCTGTAGACGCCCATCAATCCTAATGGTAAGGGCGATGAAGGAATTGAGGTCCAACGGTAACTCCCGAGCTGCTAGCTCATCTTTTATCTCCTCTGATAGTCTGTGAAGGAAGGTATCGAATAGGGACTCCGGATTCCAGGCACTCTCGGCGGCCAAAGTGCGAAAATCTACTGCGTAG
The DNA here is from genome assembly GCF_029448725.1 of Salvelinus fontinalis. Lineage (NCBI taxonomy): Eukaryota > Metazoa > Chordata > Actinopteri > Salmoniformes > Salmonidae > Salvelinus > Salvelinus fontinalis. Next base: position 66,660,516 of record NC_074666.1, on the reverse strand, counting down.
TCTGCCAAACTACGGGAGTCTTGATGTAATTCAAGGAGTTTTCGGGTCGCCTCTCTCCCGGATACTGGAGAATCAAACACCTTCCTCACCTCTGCCATGAAATCTTCCAGATGACGACACATGGCGGATTGTTGCTCCCAATCTGCCGTAGCCCAGGAGAGCGCTCTTCCGAAGGGAACGAAGATGGCTGCAGCTCAAAAATGAGGGCGCACTAAGAAATAAAACCCTGGCAGGTTCCAGGATCCCCAGAATATCGCTCCGGATTAGGTAAGCAGGGTTCTCGGGTAGCCGGGGTAGGCTGTACAAACCCACCACTGGTAGGGGAGTTACTGAGCAACTGGGAGGGCTCCGTGGGGGAATGCTGCCTTTGAGATAACCCACGGAATTGCTCCAGTAACGTCTTGAACCCCTGGTCGTGGCGTTCCGTCAGCGAATGGAGCCCTTCCATTAGGTTCTGGACTAGCTTCTCGTGTTTTTGAATGGTGGCTCCTTGCTGGAAGACAGCATGACGGAGCCGGTCTGTGTCTGCTGCGTCAGTCATGGCCAATTCGTACTATAACGATTCAGGGCAAGACCCAGATGCAGATACAGGGGGCAGAAGGTTTGAGTCTCTGATATTTATTATAAAACAAGAGGCAGGCAAGAGACAAGTCATGGACAGGCAAACGATCATAAACTAGGTCATAGTCCATGTAGTACAGAGTAGCAGGCAGGCTTGAGATCAGGGCATGCTGAATGGTCAGGCAGGCGGGCTCAGAGTCAGGGCAGGCAAAGGTCAGAACCAGGAGGACTAGATCAACAGAGACTAGGAAAAAGCAGGAGCATGGGAAAAACACGCTGGTTGACTTGACAAGACAAGACGAACTGTCAACAGATAGACAAAGAACACAAGAATAAATACCCTGGCAATAATCGGGAAAACTGGTGACTCTTGGAGGTGGGTGGAGACAATCACAAAGACAGGTGAAACAGATCAGGGCGTGACACCAACAAGTGCTCAGCATATGTGAGAACTCCTTCAAGACTTGTGGGCGGTAGCGTAGCCTAGTGGTTAGAGCATTGGACTAGTAACCGAAAGGTTGCAAGATAGAATCCCCGAGCTGACAAGGTACAAATCTGTCGACCTGCCCCTGAACAAGGCAGTTAACCCACTGTTCCTAGGCCGTCATTGAAAATAAGGATTTGTTCTTAACTGACTTGCCTAGTAAAATAAATATAAAAAAATGTAAAATAATAAACTGTTGGAAAAGCATTCCAGGTAAAGCTGGTTGAGACAATGCCAAGAGTGTACAAAGCTGTCATCAAGGCAAAGGGTGGCTATTTGAAGAATCTCAAATATAAAATATATTTTGATTTGTTTAACACTTTTTTGGTTACTACATGATTCCATATATGTTATTTCATAATTGTGATGTCTTCACTATTATTCTACAATGTAGAAAATAGTAAAATAAAGAAAAACCCTTGCAGGAGTAGGTGTTGTAAAACTTTTGACCGGTAGTGTATATTATTTGCTCTTAAAAGGGAAATTTGCAGTTCAAACAATAACAAACAATAGCAAAGCAAATACCCCACCACTATTTTGGTAAACAACTGGGGGATGTGGCTGGAGAAATTGAACCACTCTCAAAGTCATTGACAAAGCTATGCATGGAAGGACTGACCCTCCATTATTTCAACATTCTACTTTTATGTAGTGTTTGTTTCCGATTACAATGTTTACAAACAGTGGAGGAAAACAAGCTTATTGTGGGTTCTGATGTGGTAGGACAGTTAAACTAAGCTCATTATTTATTAGTTATATTCTTCAAAAATCAATGGGTTTATATAATTTATTTTACATTGGCCCTGAGCTGAGTGATTGATGACAGCGATTAGTCCTCTCTCATTAAGTCGTTCTTCATTGGCTGAGCCCAAAGACGGAATTCATCATCTCCCAACAGGAACGGAGAGAAGGAAAGAGAGACAGAAAAAGAAAGACAGAAAAAATAGGATCTATCCTCCCTCGCTTTACTCTGTACTGTTGCTTTTGGCTGAAAGTCTTTGACTCTGGCTGATTGAGCCAGCAGCATACCACCCTGCATCCCACTGCTGGCTTGCTTCTGAAGCGAAGCAGGGTTGGAGGGCCAGTAGGTTTGGAGGGCCTGTAGGAGGCACTCTTTCCTCTGGTCTAAAACGATTTCCCAATACCCCAGGGAAGTGATTGGGGACATTGCCCTGTGTAGGGTGCTGTCTTTTGGATGGGACGTTAAACGGGTCTCCTAACTCTCTGTGGTCACTAAAGAGCCCATGGCACTTATTGTAAGAGTAGGGGTGTTAACCCTGGTGTCTTGGCTAAATTCCCAATCTGGCCCTCATACCATCACGGTCACCTAATCATCCCCAGCTTACAATTGGCTCATTCATCCCCCCCTCCTCTCCCCTGCAACTATTCCCCAGGTTGTTGCTGTAAATGAGAATGTGTTCTCAGTCAACTTACCTGGTAAAATAAGGGTTAAAACTAAAAAAGGAGTGATTTGTGTTTTTTTCTCCTGCTTAAAGTAAGGGCGAGGGACTACCGTTCAGACACAAAAAGAGGGTTGGGGGAAGAAAAAGAGAAAGGACATTTATCATTAGACTCTCTCTGTGTTGGAATAAGTAGGTTACACACACCTACACCGATCTCTCCCTGTCCTGTATCTTACACACTGTGTGTATTTTGTCTGTGGACTGTGTTGTTATGACTAGCTGCCCAGTAAAGGCAAGGATAGTTTTTTTTTTACGATGGTTGACAAACATAGGACGTTGTGTGACTGCAGGTTGACGTCATCCCCTACATACTGGGAGAAGTGTACAACACACACGCACACCCACACACACACACACACGTTCGCTCAGCTCAGGAATGTTTTCAAGCTCTCCAGACCAATTAGGTCAAAGTGGGTGCGTCCGCACCCTTCAGGCAACCAAGAGGAGGCTTAGTCCCGATGAGGCGTCCCTTTGCACCCAAATACTCAGAGATTAGCTTTGACAAAAGACTAAGGTGCTTCTCCACACCTGTGCCGTAGGGGAACCTAATCCTTCAGCCTTTACAGCACTCTGTAGATACCTAGTAAACACATAGACACGCACCCACACATAGACACGCACCCACACATAGACACGCACCTACACACACACACACACACACACACACACACACACACACACACACACACACACACACACACACACACACACACACACACACACACACACACACACACACACACACACACCACTTTTAACAACCCGCACCAGCTAACTGAGAATACTACTCGACTGATCAGATCAGTGAGTTTCTCTGTCCGTTCTCCCACCAAACCTCATGTCATCAATCATTTACAGTGCCTTTAGTCTTTACAACCCTTGACATTTGACACATTTTGTTGTGTTACAGCGGGCATTTTAAATGGATTCGATTGAGATTGTGTGTCACTGGCCTACACACAATACCCTAAAATGTCAAAGCGGAATAATGTTTTTAGAAATGTTTGCTAATTAATTAAAACTGGAAAGCTGAAATGTCTTGAGTCAATAAGTATTTAACCCCTATGTTATAGCAAGCCTAAATAACCTCAGGAGTACAAATGTGCTTAACAAGTCACATAATAAGTTGTAGGGTCTCACTCTGTGTGCAATAATAGGGTTTAACATGATTTTTGAATGACTACCTCGTCTCTGTATCCCACACATACAATTATCTGTAAGGTTGAGCAATGAATTTCAAACACAGTTTCGACCCCAAAGACCAGGGAGATTTGTACAATGCCTCGCAAAGAAGGACATCTATTGGTAGTTGGGGGGGGGGGGGGGGGGGGGGGGAGCAGACAATGAATAAACTTTTGAGCATGATGAAGTTATTAATTACACTTTAGATGGTGTATTGTATTCTTCCTTACTCAGTTGGCAGTTGAAGGAAACTCCTCAGGGATTTCACCATGAGGCCAATGTTGACTTTAAAACAGTTACAGAGTTTAATGGCTGTGATAGGAGAAAACTGAGAAGGAATCAACAACATTGTAGTTATGCCACAATACTAACCTCAATGACAGAGTGAAAGAAGGAAGCCAATAAAAAAATAAAAAAAATATGCTTCCTGTTCGGGATAAGGCACTAACTTTATCTCTTGAATACAAAGCATTATTATTTGGGCAAATCCAACACAGCACATTACTGAGTGCCATTCTTTATATTTTCAAAGATGGTGGTGACTGCATCATGTTATGGGTATGCTTGTCATCGGCAAGGACTAGGGAGTTTTCCTCTAGGAAAAATTCTAGAGGAAAACTTGGTTCAGTCTGCTTTCCAACAGAAAAAATGAACCTTTCATCAGGACAATAACCAAAAACACAAGGAAAAATATACGCTGGAGTTGCTTTCCAACATGACACTGAATATTAGTTACAGTTTTGACTTAAATCGTCTTGAAAATCTATGGATAGACGGAAAAACGGATGTCTAGCAATGATCAACAACCAACTTTACAGAGCTTGAAGAATTTTAGAAAGAATAATGTGCAAATGTTGTGTGCAGGTGTGCATTGTATACATCAATGATGTCGCTCTTGCTGCTGGTGATTCTCTGATCCACCTCTACGCAGATGACACCATTCTGTATACTTCTGGCCCTTCTTTGGACACTGTGTTAACTAATCTCCAGACGAGCTTCAATGCCATACAACTCTCCTTCCGTGGCCTCCAACTGCTCTTAAATGCAAGTAAAACTAAATGCATGCTCTTCAACCGATCGCTGCCCACACCTGCCCGCATCACTACTCTGGACAGTTCTGACTTAGAATATGTGGACATCTACAAATACCTAGGTGTCTGGTTAGACTGTAAATTCTCCTTCCAGACTCATATTAGGCATCTCCAATCCAAAATTAAATCTAGAATCGGCTTCCTTTTTCGCAACAAAGCATCCTTCACTCATGCTGCCAAACATACCCTCGTAAAACTGACTATCCTACGAATCCTTGACTTCGGCGATGTCATTTACAAAATAGCCTCCAACACTCTACTCAGCAAATTGGATGCATTGCCATCTGTTATGTCACCAAAGCCCCATATACCACCCACCACTGCGACCTCTCGTTGGCTGGCCCTTGTTTCATACTCGTCACCAAACCCACTGGCTCCAGGTCATCTATAAGTCTTTGCTAGGTAAAGCCCCGCCTTATCTCAGCTCACTGCTCACCATAGCAGCACCCACTCGTAGCACGCGCTCCAGCAGGTATATTTCACTGGTCACCCCCAAAGCCAATTCCTCCTTCGGCCGTCTTTCCTTCCAGTTCTCTGCTGCCAATGACTGGAACAAACTGCAAAAATCACTGAATTTGGAGACTCATATCTCCCTCACTGACTTTAAACACCAGCTGTCAGAGCAGCTCACAGATCACTGCACCTGTACATAGCCCATCTGTAAATAGCCCATCCAACTACCTCATCCCATACTGTTATTTATTTTATTTATTTTGCTCCTTTGCACCCCAGTATCTCTACTTGCACACTCATCTTCTACACATCTATCACTCCAGTGTTTTTTGCTATATTGTAATTATCTCGTCACTATAGCCTATTTATTGCCTTACCTCCCTTATCCTACCTCATTTGCACACACTGTATATAGACTTTTTTTTTATTGTATTATTGACTGTATGTTTGTTTATTCCATCTGTAACTCTGTGTTGTTGTTTGTGTTGCACTGCTTTGCTTTATCTTGGTCAGGTTGCAGTTGTAAATGAGAACTTGTTCTCAACTAGCCTACCCGGTTAAAAAAAGGTGAAATTAAATTTTAAATTAAAAAAAGCTCTTAGAGAGTTACCCAGAAAGACGCAGAGCTGTAATCATTGCCAAAGGCGATTCTAACATGTATTGACTCATGGGTGTGAGTACTTACAGTATCCGTCAAAAGATTTGATACACCTACTCATTCCAGTTTTTTTTTTGCCTCTGCTTATTTGAGTTGTTCTTACCATAATATGGACTTGGTCTTTGACCAAATAGGGCTATCTTCTGTATACCACCCCTACCTTGTCACAACACAACTGATTGGCTCAAACGCATTAAGAAGGAAATAAATTCCACAAATTCACTTTTAACAAGGCAAACCTGTTAATTGAAATGCATTACAGGTGACTACCTCATGAAGCTGGTTGATAGAATTTTATTTATTTTACCGTTATTTTACCAGGTAAGTTGACTGAGAACACGTTCTCATTTGCAGCAACGACCTGGGGAATAGTTACAGGGGAGAGGAGGGGGATGAATGAGCCAATTGTAAACTGTAAATGCCAAGAGTGTGCAATGCTGTCATCAAGGCAAAGGGTGGCTACGTTGAAGATCTAAAATCTAAAATATATTTTGATTTGTTTAACATTTTTTGGTTACTACATGATTCCATGTGTTATTTCATAGTTTTGATGTCTTCACTTTTTAGGTATACCTTTATTTAACTAGGCAAGTCAGTTATGAACAAATTGTTATTTACAATGACGGCCTACCCCGGCCAAACCCGGAGGACGCTGGGCCAATTATGCGCCGCCCTATGGGAATACCAATCACGGACGGATGTGATTCTGCCTCTTGCACCGAGATGTAGTGTTTTGGACTGCTGCGTCACCCGGGAGCCCTATTCTACAGTACAATGTAAAAAATAGTAGAAAATTAAGAAAAACCCTTGAATGAGTAGGTGTGTCCAAACTTTTGACTGGTTGCATATGTAAATTAAATATTTATTTATTTCGTTTTCAATAAATTTGCTAATATCTCTAAAAACGTGTTCACTGTTATTATGGGGTATTGTGTGTAGATGGGTGAGTAGAAAAAAAATATTCAATCCATTTCGAATTCAGGCTGTAACACAACTAAATGTGTAATAAGTCAATGCGTATGAAGGGGTATGAATACTTTCATACCCATTGATTACAACTAGGGCCAAGTGTCAAAACAGAAACTGTACTCATGTGAAGGTGACATAACATCAAAGAGAGAGGGTGAAGAGACCAAAGCTGTTTAACGTTATTCACCCCTAGTGACCGAGCCTTGAGGGCCAGTGTAAGAAGCTCTTCTTGTCCGTAACCATAGATATGGGGTAAGTTAACTTCAGCACAATGCAAGTCTAAACATCTTGAAGCTATTATGTGAAACTGACATTAAATCAGCGAAAGTTGGCAAATTCACCCAAAACATTCCCCATTCGATTTTAGAAAGACACCGAAAGCCAATATTTCCACCAAAAGTCTTGAAAAGATGGCGCCGAAGAACATGGCTGACATTTTACATTATCCCAACCAATTGTGCAATTATTATTTATTTTTTCATTTTGTATAACTTATTTTTTAACTTATTATGTACATAATGTTGCTGCTACCGTCTCTTATGACTGAAAATAACTTCTCGAAATCAGAAAAGCGATTACTAACCGCAGACTGGAAGAAACTTTTTCCTTTAACGAGTCCGACGAGAAGGATATCCTACATTCACTGGAACAGGCCCAGATCCACGCCTTTTGCATGAAGAAAAGACGGCGGGAAAAAGGAAGCAGATCGGGGATCCTTCTGAGAAGTGGGAGGCGAGCGAGTAAACTCCCAATGCCTTCCATTCTCCTTGCTAACGTGCAATCGTTAGAAAATAAAATTGATGACCTACTATTAAGATGATCCAACCAATGGGACATTAAAAATGGTAACATCTTATGTTTCACCGAGACGTGGCTGAATGAAGAAACAGACAATATAGAGCTGGCGGGATTTTCCATGCACCGGCAGAACAGAGACGCTACCTCTGGTAAGACGAGGGGTGGGGGTGTGTGTCTTTTTGTCAATAACAGCTGGTACACGATGTCTAACATTAAAGAAGTCTTGAGGTATTGCTCGCCTAAGGTAGAGTACCTTATGATAAGTTGTCGACCACACTATCTACCAAGAGAGTTCTCATTTGTATTATTCGTAGCCATCTATTTACCACCACAAAGCAAGGCTGGCACTAAGACCGCTCTCAACCAACTCTAAGGACATAAGCAAAGAAGAAAATGCTCACCCAGAAGCAACGCTCCTAGTGGCTGGGGACTTTAATGCTGGCAAACTTAAATCAGTTTTACCAAATTTTTACCAGCATGTCACTTTAAAAAAAAATGTATTTCAATTTTACCTTTATTTAACCAGGCAAGTCAGTTAAGAAAAACACTTTTTTTCAATGATGGCCTAAGAACAGTGGGTTAACTGCCTTGTTCAGGGGCAGAACAACAGATTTCTAACTTGTCAGCTCGGGAATTCGATCTTGCAACCTTTCGGTTACTAGTCCAACGCTCTAACCACTAGGCTACCTGCCGCCCCTCTAACCACTAGGCTACCTGCCGCCCCACATGTGCAACCAGGGGGGAAAAAATCCTAGACCACCTTTACTTCACACACAGAGATGCATACGAAGCTCTCCCCCGCCCTCCATTTGGCAAATCTGACAACAATTCTATCCTCCTGATTCCTGCTTACCAGCAAAAACTAAAGCAGAAAGTACCAGTATCTCACTCAATATGGAAGTGGTCAGATGACGCGGATGCCACACTACAGGACTGTTTTGCTAGCACAGACTGGAATATGTTCCGGGATTCATGCAATGGCATTGAGGAATAAAGCACCTCAGTCAATGGCATCATCAATAAGTGCATCGATGGCGTCGTCCCCACAGTGACTGTGCGTACATAGCCCAACCCGAAACCATGGATTACAGGCAACATCCACATCGAGCTAAAGGCTAGAGCTGCCGCTTTCAAGGAGCAGGAGACCAACCCGGATGCTTATAATAAATCCCGCTATGCCCTCAGACAAACCATCAAACAAGCAAAACAGGATTAAGATTGAATCCTACTACACCGACTCTGACGCTCGTTGGACGTGGCAGGGCTTGAAAACTATTACGGACTACAAATGGAAACCCAGAGGCGAGCTGCACAGTGACGCGAGCCTACCAGACGAGCTAAATGCCTTTTATGCTCGCTTCGAGGCAAGCAACACTGAAGCATGCACGAGAGCACCAGCTGTTCTGGATGACTGTGTGATAACGCTCACGGTAGCCGATGTGAACACAACCTTTAAACAGGTTAACATTCACAACATTCACTGGACCTGACGGATTACCAGGACGTGTACTCAAAGCATGCGTGGACCGATTGTCAAGTGTCTTCACTGACATTTACAACCTCTCCCTGACCAAGTCTGTAATACCTACATGTTTCAAGCAGACCACCATTGCCCCTGTGCCCAAGGAAGGGAAGGTAACCTGCCTAAATGATTACCACCCCGTGGCACTCACATCGGTAGCCATGAAGAACTTTGAAAGGCTGGTCATGGCTCACAACAACAGCATCCTCCCGGACACCCTACACCCACTCCAATTCGCATACCACCCCAGCAGATCCACAGATGACGCAATCTTAATCGTACTCCACACCGCCCTTTCTTACCTGGACAAAAGGAACACCTATGTGAGAATGCTGTTCATCGACCACAGCTCACCATTCAACACCATAGTGCCCACAAAGCTCATCACTAAGCCAATGACTCTGGGACTAAACACCTCCCTCTGCAACTGGATCCTGGACTTCCTGACGGGCCGCCCCCAGATGGTAAGAGTAGGCAGCGACATGTCTGCCACGCTGATCCTTAACACTGGGGCCCCTCAGGGGTGTGTACTTAGTAAGTAAGCATTTCATGGTAAAGTCTACACTTGTTGTATTCGGCGCATGTGGCAAATACAATTTTATTTTATTTTATTTGAAAAGTCATGGGCTATACAGTGGGCTCTGAAATTATTGCCACCTTTGACAAAGATGAGCAATAATGACTGTATAAAATATATAATTCAAATAGTGAGCTATATTGAATGCCACATTTTTGGGGATATTATATTATTTTATACTAATACAATTGCTCCGAGAAAGAGATTGTTTTTAATAAGTGTTTTTACAAAATTATTGACAAAATGATTTGACTAGTCAAAGTTTAGTATTTGGTCCCATATTCCTAGCACGCTATGACTACATCAAGCTTGTGACTGACTACAAGCTAGAAATTTATGATAATTAGTGTGTGTCATTTTGGAGTCACTTTTATTGTAAATGAGAATACAATGGTCCACGGATGTAACATTCTGAATGCAATGTTGGATAAAAAAACTAATAATAACTAAATTAATGAGTATAATTGATTTTATGCCAGGTTTGTGTGTGTGTTTGTGTGAGTGTGTGTGTGTGTGTGTGTGTGTGTGTGTGTGTGTGTGTGTGTGTGTGTGTGTGTGTGTGTGTGTGTGTGTGTGTGTGTGTGTGTGTGTGTGTGTGTGTGTGTGTATGCTGCCTGCTTACAGTCCTGTTTACTGTTTACTGAACAAAAATATAAACGCAAGATGAAAAGTGTTGGTTCCATGTTTCATAAGATGAAATAAAAGTTTCACCTCTGCCAAGATAATCCATCCACCTGACAGGTGTGGCATATCAAGAAGCTGATTAAACAGCATGATAAATACACAGGTGTACCTGTGTAATGATCTGGGGACAATGAAAGGCCATTGTAAAATGTGTATTGTCACACATCACAATGCCACAGATGTCTCAAGTTTTGAGGCAGCGTGCAATTGGCATGCTGACTGCAGGAATGTCCACCAAAGCTTTTGCCAGAGAACTGAATGTTCATTACTCTACCATAACCCTCCTCCAACGTCGTTTTAGAAGATTTGGCAATATGTCCAACCGGCCTCACAACCTCAGACCATGTGTAACCACTCCAGCCTAGGACCTCCACACCCGGCTTCCTGACCTGCGGGATCGTCTGAGACCAGCCACCCAGACAGCTGATGAAACTGTTGGTTTGCACATCTGAAGAATTTCTGCACAAACTATAAGAAACTGTCTCAGGGAAGCTCATCTGCGTGCTCGTCGTCCTCACCAGGGTTTTGACCTGACTGCAGTTCGGCGTCGTATCCGACTTCAGTGGGCAAATGCTCACCTTCGATGGACACTGGCACGATGGAGAAGAGTGCTCTTCACAGATGAATCCCGGTTTCAACTGTACCGGGCAGATGGCAATCAGGTGTTGTGTGGGTGAGCAGTTGGATGAGCCCAAATAAATGCTTCACAGCGTTCAGAGTTCAAGTAACAGACACATCTCAACATCAACTGTTCAGAGGAGACTGCGTGATTCGGGCCTTCATGGTCGAATTGCTGCAAAGACACCACTACTAAAGGACACCAATAAGAAGAAGCGACTTGCTTGGGCCAAGAAACATGAGCAATGGACATTAGACCGGTGGAAATCTGTATTTTGGGTCCAAATTTGAGATTTTTGGTTCCAACCGTCGTGTCTTTGTGAGACGCAGAGTAGGTGAATGGATGATCTCCGCATGTGTTGTTCCTACCGGGTCGCATGGAGAAGGTGGTGTGATGGTGTGGGGGTGCTTTCCTGGTGACACTGTCTGTGATTTATTTAGAATTCAAGGCACACTTAACCAGCATGGTTCCCACAGCATTCTGCAGTGATACGCCATCCCATCTGGTTTGCGTTTAGTGGGACTATAATTCCATATGTGTTATTTTATCGTTTTAATGTCTTCACTATTATTCTACAATGTAGAAAATGTTAAAAATAAAGAAAAAACATTGAATGAGAAGGTGTGTCCAAAATACTTTTGACTTGTAGTGTAAATTATGTAATGTGCCAGGGAGATACAGTATGTGTAACGGATTTCGTCTTCGTCTGAGGAGGAGTAGCAAGGATCGGACCAATGTGCAGCGTGGTAAGTGTCCATAATGAGTGTATATTATGTAATATGCCAGGGAGATACAGTATGTGTAACGGATTTCGTCTTCGTCTGAGGAGGAGTAGCAAGGATCGGACCAATGTGCAGCGTGGTAAGTGTCCATAATGAGATATTTAATAAATAAACAGAACACTGAACAAAATAACAAAAGTACAAACAAACAACCGAAACAGTCCCGTATGGTGCAAACACTAACACAGGAAACAACCACCCACAAACACAGGTGAGAACATATTAAATATTATTCTCAATCAGAGACAATGATAGACAGCTGCCTCTGATTAAGAACCATGTCAGGCCAAACACACAGAAATACAACACAAGGACAACATAGAACACCAGACATAGAATGCCCACCAAAACTCACGCCTGACCAACCAAAACAGAGACATAAAAAGGATATCTAAGGTCAGGACGTGAAAATATGTCTACTGTAGCTAAGAAAGTAATACTAAGTGTATGATGTGTAGTAAGCTGTTGGCAGCCCATGTGCCTCACCCTAATAATTTGGTCCGTTTCCCCCTCATAACTTATCCTGCTGTTCTGACTTGGTGGTGTACATGTAGCCTATAACCTGTTTTAGGGAAATGTCATCATTGATTATTGTAAGAGCTTTCATTGTCTTTCTTTTATGCCACCTTTATTTATCCTACGGTTCTGACTTGGTGTACAGGGAGAATACTGTAAGAACGGCCCATGTTCTGAATTATGCCGCTGTACATTTCAAAAGTGTTGAACAAATAGTTATGTTCACTACTTCCATTTTAGCTTGCTCATTAATATTTTAATCCAAATTACGGATTGCCTCTTATCCACTCATCATTCCCTCATGCCATAGTTTGCACATCTCAATTGTCAGTAGAAACCACATTTGTATAAGTAAGTCAACCATATCAGCTATGTGTTTTATAAAGGCAGTACATGAAGCTGAATGAACTGTTTCACTGCCAGACAAGGCTCCGCTGATAGCTAGGTGTAGCAGTGGTAAGCATTCACTCCATTGTGCTGAAAAGAAAGCTCTGCTGTTGGGACAACTTTATTTGGGCACCGTTTGTCACTGTTATAGTGCAATTAATGTATAGTTTAGCATTGTGTTGTGTTGGGTAGTGGCTTTTCTGGCATGCATCTAAAAAAAAAATGCTTTTGTTTGCCCCACCTAGATTTACATGCTAAAATTGCCACTGGAATAGTTCCCGTGTTGGATAGCCATAGCCAGCTAGCTAACATAGCGTCCCTCTCTGTTTGAGCCAGGTGGCCAAAAGTTTTGAGAATGACACAAATATAAATTTTCACAAAGTCTGCTGCCTCAGTTTGTATGACGGCAATTTGCATAAACTCCAGAATATTATAAAGAGTTAATTGCAAAGTCCCTCTTTGCCATGCAAATTAACTGAATCGCCAAAAAACATTTCCACTGTATTTCAGCCCTTCCACAAAAGGACCAGCTGACATTTTGTCAGTGATTCTCTCGTTAACACATGCTGATAGAGTTAGAATAACAGACTGGAATCTTCAAAAGGAGGGTTGTACTTGGAATCGTTGTTCTTCCTCAGTCAACCATGGTTACCTGCTAGGAAACACATGCCGTCATCATTGCTTTGCACAAAAAGAGCTTCACAGGCAAGGATATTGCTGCCAGTAAGATTGCACCTAAATCATCCATTTATCAGATCATCAAGAACTTCAAGGAGAGAGGTTCAATTGTTGTGAAGGCTTCAGGGCGCCCAAGAAAGTCCAGCAAGCGCCAGGACCGTCTCCTAAAGTTGATTCAGCTGCGGGATCGGGGCACCACCAGTACAGAGCTTGCTCAGGAATGGCAGCAGGCAGGTGTGAGTGCATCTGCACGCACAGTGAGGCGAAGACTTTTGGAGGATGGCCTGGTGTCAAGAAGGGCAGCAAAGAAGTCACTTCTCTCCAGGAAAAACATCAGGGACTGACTGATATTCTGCAAAATGTACAGAGATTGGACTGCTGAGGACTGGGGTAAAGTCATTTTCTCTGATGAATCCCCTTTCCGATTGTTTGGGGCTTCCGGAAAAAAGCTTGTCCGGAGAAGACAAGATGAGCGCTACTATCGTTCCTGTGTCATGCCAACAGTAAAGCATCCTGAGACCATTCATGTGTGGGGTTGCTTCTCAGCCAAGGGAGTGGGCTCACTCACAATTTTGCCTAAGAACACAGCCATGAATAAAGAATGATACCAACACATCCTCCGAGAGCAACTTCTCCCAACCATCCAGGAACAGTTTGGTGACGAACAATGCATTTTCCAGCATGATGGAGCACCTTGCCATAAGGCAAACGTGATACCTAAGTGGCTCAGGGAACAAAATATCAATATTTTGGGTCCATGGCCAGGAAACTCCCCAGACCTTAATCCCATTGAGAACTTGTGGTCAATCCTCAAGAGTCCACAAAATTCTGACAAACTCCAAACATTGATTTTGCAAGAATGGGCTGCCATCAGTCAGGATGTGGCCCAGAAGTTAATTGACAGCATGCCAGGTTGGATTGCAGAGGTCTTGAAAAAGAAGGGTCAACACTGCAAATATTGACTCTTTGCATCAACTTCATGTAATTGTCATTAAAAGCCAATGACACTTATGAAATGCTTGTAATTATACATCAGTATTCCATAGTAACATCTGACAAAAATATCTAAAGACACTGAAGCAGCAAACTTTGTGGAAATTAATATTTGTGTTGTTCTCACAACTTTTGGCCACGACTGTAGGCTACACTAGCTAGCTGCATTTGAAGCTAGCTAAGTAAGTGAAAGTGAAAAGAATATACTAGGAAATATAGCTAGCTCTCTCTCTCTTGCTTCTCCTTAATTTAGGAAGAAATTAATTTGTTAATAACTTTTCAACGATTGTCTTTCTCTCTCTTTGAGTCAACTCCTCACCACATGTTATGCACTGCAGTGCTAGCTAGCTGTAGCTTATTCTTTCAGTTCTAGATTCATTCTCTGAACCTTTAATTGGTGGACAACATGGAAGGGGGTGAGAACCATGAGCCTCCTAGGTTATGTTTTGAAGTCAATGTACCCATAGCGTCACGCCCTGGCCATAGAGATGTTTTTATTCTCTATTTTGGTTATGCCAGGCTAGGGTGGGCATTCTAGTTTCTTTATTTCTATGTTGGTGTGGTTCCCATTCAGATGCAGCTGTCTATCGTTGTCTCTGATTGGGGATCATATATAAGTTGTCCTTTTTCGTTTGGGGTTTTGTGGGTAGTTGTTTTCTGTTTAGTGTCTGCACCTGACAGGACTGTTTCTGTTTTCACTCTTTGTTATTTTGTTCGAGTGTTTTGAGTAATAAATTTATCATGAACACTTACCACGCTGCGCTTTGATCCACTCATTCCGACAAGAGACGTGACACATAGGAGGACAGAAGCTAGCTGTCTTCCACCTACACCATGGTGCTAACCTACAGAGTTCTGCTGAGGCTAGTGTAGATCTTCATTGCAAAACAGTATGTTTTAATAAACTATTTGGTGACATTAATATATTTGGTCTAGTTTTTTAAATTAAATTAACTGAGGAGGATGGTCCTACCCTTCCTCCTCTAAGGAGCCTCCACTGGTGTTGTAACTGTTGCCAAATAATGACATTAACATATTGTTAAGAATGTGGCAGTAGGGTGACTCTTCCAGCAGGTCTCAAACCCAGGCCACCAGCACCAATGACAAACACCCTAACCACTGTGCCAATAAGAGATATCTCTAAGGCGTGTGCTTATTGGGCTAGTATAGTTAGGCCCTGTCCAGAAGAAACTCTAACCCCTCCTCCCTAGGCACTTGTGTAGATCTGAAACTTGATAGGTGTAGGCAATAGGATGAATGCACTCTATAGTACTGTACATCTCAGCTCCGTTAGAAGTACACTCAAGAAAATATTTTATTGATCATAGTGATTCAGGAATATCATTAAAACAGGTTACCATTCCACCAACATTTTGTTTTGTGTATGTTTGGTGGGACATTGGTGGAATATTCTCCTACCCCACAGGAAACGAATGATTTTGCCACGTTCTCAGCATACGTGTCTAGAAAATTTATATTTTATGTTCTGAGAACATGGCAACCATGTTCTGTGTATTTTTGGTGGGACGTTGATGGAATATTCTCCTAAAAGGTGAATATATGAAGCCCTCCACATTGTTAAAAATTTGGGAGGTGCAATGCGGTACGGAGCTCAATTTGGCCTCTGTATGCTTCCAGAGGCTTCTCATTTGCATCACTCCCTCCAAACGTAGCCTCCGACCATATTTTCGGATCAAGCATAAATTGGTTTTTACCCTCCAAAAACTGGACACATGAATGTTCTTGCAACATTCCCACGAAATGTGTCTAAAACATGACTATATTATATTCTGAGAACATGCCATCCATGTTCTGTGTATGTTGTGTGGGTCGTTGATGCTATATTTTCTTAACCCACAGAAACCCGGAGACAAATGTTTTTGCCACGTTCCCATGAAACATGTCTAGAACATTAATATCTTAAGTTCTGAGAACATGGTACCCATGTTCTGGGTAAATTAGATTTGACATTAAAGGAATGGTCTCTTGGAAACATTCCTTGTACTTCACAGGAATATTCCTGTGAAAACATTAGTTAATGACCTAATGAGACTATTAAGGGAAAGTTGTGGGAACGTTTGCTTTCGAGTAGGATCATCATTTGGCCGATACTAATTGTGAGTGTTTGACATCGATTAAGGACTGTTAAGGACTGGGGCAAGGCCAGCAGGAGATTTACAGAACCTGTGAGGGTGACCTCAGGTTACTTAGAAGTTAGTTAGAGTGTAGCTAGGTCATATGACTAAGAAGAGTTGGTGTCACACCCTGATCTTTCACCTGTCTTTGTACTTGCCTCCACCCCCCTCCAGGTGTCACCCATCTTCCCCATTATCCCCAGAGTATTTATACATGTGTTCTCTGTTTGTCTGTTACCAGTTTGTTTTGTCCGTCAAGCCTACCAGCGTTTTTCCCCTTGCGCCTGTCTTTTTCTATAGTTCCTGTTTTCTCGGTTTTGACTGCCTGCCCTGACCCTGAGCCTGCCTGCCGTTCAGTACCTTTTGACTCTGATCTGGATTACTGACCTCTGCCTGCCCTTGACCTGTCGTTTTGCCTGCCCCTGTTCTAGTAATCAACTTTTGTTACTTCGACATGGTCTGCATCTGGGTCTTCCATAAAATGTGATAGTTGGTTGTGAGGGACGTAGCATATCTCCATACACGTATACATTTAAAGATGAGCCCTTGGCTATTGACGGACCGTAAAAGGGTTGCAAAGGAAGTGGAGCTGATCAAGCATGGTGCACAAAGCCCAATATCTTACGGTCAATCCCCAACCACCATAAACGATCACATGCAGCAAGTTTTCCTATCCTATTGTCACGTTCCTGACCTTATTTCCTTTGTTTAGTCTTTGTTTAGTTGGTCAGGACGTGAGCTGGGTGGGTATATTCCATGTTATGTGTTTTCATTGGTTTAAGGTTGTCTAACTAGCCTGATATGGTTCTCAATCAGAGGCAGGTGTTTTACGTTGTCTCTGATTGGGAACCATATTAAGGTAGGCTGTTCTCACTGTTTGTTTGTGGGTGATTGTTCCTGTTCGTTGCGTTCTTTGTTTTCTAGATTCACATGTTCAGGACTGTAGCGTCGTTGGTTTCGTTTTGTTTATTGTTTTTGTTCGTGTTTAATAAGTGTTCGAATAAATATGGATACATACCACGCTGCAATTTGGTCCTCCTCTCCTTCAACCAACGACGAGAGTCGTTACACCTATGGTGCCTCTTGTTTGCCTTATAGAGATGTTGGGATTAGTGCACAGTTTCCCAGACCAATGCATGAGTCACCCCAGCATGAGAGCTCATTCTTCATTTCAGGTGTCACATGAGCTGGCCAGCCATGGTTGTTAGTAAAATAAATGCATATTAGAGCAATTCACGCCAGCAATTTACAGATAGTCCCAGTCAGTATTAGATAGAACGCCGCGGACCTGTGGGGAAAATAACCTTTGGTTATCTCAGTTACCCCATTGGCTAACATCAAATACTTGAACCTTTTTCGAACACAATTTTCTTGTTGTCCACTTGTTTTAGTCAATTACGAAACTACATTTAAGAAAAGTACAACATGTCTAAAGATTACTTTTCAACATTGCCTGCTCCAGAGCATTCTCACTACTTAGAAAAACATACTAATTGTCGAGCTTTCCCTCATGCCCCTTTTCATGATGGTTCTAGAAGCCCCGTGAGTGAGTGCTAGGTAGCTACCGACTGGAACATTAAGCTAGCAAAGACCAACACAAACAAATGGACTAGAAGTACTCACTACAAGTAGTGAGTTGAGTTATACTAAACCTGTGATTAAATGTTTTCCACACACATGCAGCCTACGTGTAGGACATCTTGGACATCTTGGACATCTTGGACATCTTGGACATCTCCCACACTGA
This sequence comes from Salvelinus fontinalis, assembly GCF_029448725.1. Classification (NCBI taxonomy): domain Eukaryota; kingdom Metazoa; phylum Chordata; class Actinopteri; order Salmoniformes; family Salmonidae; genus Salvelinus; species Salvelinus fontinalis. The sequence goes on along the minus strand of NC_074666.1, from coordinate 66,642,217 downwards.
ATAGCCTGAAGCCATAGGGCTCCTCTCGCAGGCCATATCTTCCTACTTGGGAGCATTGCGAGCCGTAGGTCAGGGTTTTTGACCTAGTAACATGTACATTGAACAACACAGCAGCTTTTCGACATGTTTTGTTCTTTCTTTATGACTCAAAATTGACGATGAACTTGGCTGTTTTAAAATGGGGGTCGATAGGAAGTAATAATTGTTTACCACAATTTGTGAGCGTGGTCAAGGGGAATTCCTTATTAAGTAAGTATTGACTCTGGGTATGGCATTTTGGCTGTTGAATGGCCTTCTGACATGTGACAGTCCAGTTCCATGGTTTTTCTGTCTCTAGTAACTTCCCGAGGGGAGGACTGATGGTGGAGTAGGCCTATGGAGGACAGTTCTGGGAGATTTAGGATTGCATTGACATTGGAGAGGCGTGACGTGAAGAAGGCCAACTAAATTGATGGCATTTCTTGTCAATGAGCAACAGGTTATGTTGGTTCATAGTAGCTTTATGCGCTTGTCATGTATGGTTGCATCCTTCCCATACACCCTAATGTCACCAAGTCAACATATAAGGCAACTCCAGTGCAGACAGCCAGAATAGTGGACATGATTGTGTGTCAGAAGCAATGTGCCAGCTCAACCCGAACAGGATCCCAGAACATCCCAATGTGCATCACAAATGCAGTGAGCCAGCGAAAGGTTGTGTTGGATTCAAGCAGCCGTATTGGACAAGCAATGAATCAAAGCTTACTTCTAAATGATGAGGAGGTGACATAAGAGTCCAATCTTGGAGGCACAGTTACACCACAGTGGGGAAAAGCTGTAGAGATATGGAGTGGGTTTGAGAGTCCAGGGTTGGATTCTCTTTCCTCTCGTTGGAGCCTCCCAGTTGCCTCATTGATCCTCAAAGAGGCTTCGTGACTTGGAATACTTGGTGTTGCCATGACAAACAGCCTACTTCCTTTTCATAATCCAGACAAAGGACTTTGAGTGTATATGCTGGGCGTATTGGATTCCTAACATAGTTGAAGTACACAAGAATTGTCTTGAGTACAGGTCATACAGTACAGGTACATAAATCTTAAAAATGTCTCTCATTAAAACGTGCTCATAAACAGGTGATTAAACCACTATTAAACGGTATTGTGGCAGCCATATTTAATTGTGGACGCTGTATTGGATTTGGAGAAAAATCTAGGTGGGCCCCCTAATGCAATTGCAAGAATAGGGGCTGAACATATAAAATTCACAGAGGAACTTTTGGCTAGAAAAAATTACAGTTTTCAATCTCAGCCCACTTGCCTTAGAGCCAATTACAATAGCCACAACATCAAAAAAACATGTGCAGGCCTAATTGTATGCATTTTGTCAGGCAGGACCATACAGCAGTGAATGAGAGCAAATTTGACTTGAACAGTTGTCTATTGAACAGCTACCAAAAAGTGAAGTTCACATTCATCATTTATTTTAATTGTTGATATTCTCTGCATGTTGTATCTGTGTGTTTACAGGTCTATTTTTTCAAGATGCATTCAGATATCCTAGTGCTGTTTGTTTGTGTATGTAGGGCAGACAACCGACTACTTGCATTCCACATTTTAGCAATATCTGAGCTTGAATTTGGGGTTAGATGTGGCCCACCCCCTCCAGCCAGGCATTACTCTGCACTTTTGTAGCTTTTTTGTTGATAGTATGATAAAAAGCCTGTTGGTATTGCTGTTTAGATGTGATGACATGTATGCCATTTTTTGGGGGCTCACGCCATGCATTATTCTACACTTTTTGAGTTTAGGTTGTGTGTCACAATATCTATACATTTAACCCCCTTTTGCGATAAAATATTTTGACACAACCATCCATTTCATATCTGAGAGACCTTAGAGACATGCTTTGTTATACCTCTGCTAGTATCTCTCTCTCTCTTTTTGAGGATTGGCCACTTGTCTAGCCTAATTAAGGACTCTCTCATTCTGGAACTCTTAAGTCTTATAAGCAGCTGGTTTCTGCTGTGGGAAAATCCCATGCTGCTGATGCCTTCATTCAGGCTTCTGCTGTTTTGGTGAAAATAATGTCTCCCCATTTCTGTCGCTTCCTTAATGGAACTATCCTGAATAGCCTAACATTTAACTGTTGCTGAAGTAATGCATCTGGCCTTGTATAATTCAGTGTTGTTGTAACCAACACTCAGACAGACAAATAGACATTTTTCAACCATTTAGAATTTTTCACAATTATAAATAAAGGTTAAATAAATAAATACATTTCCTATGCAGTTAACGGATAAAAAAAGTATTCTGTCGGGAGGAGGTGCATGAGTCCTCTGTTATGACAGATGGTAACCGTATATCTCTTCCGGTGGTGTAAAGTACTTACGTAAAAATACTTCAAAGTACTACTTACCCAGTTTTTTTGAGTATCTGTACTTTACTTTACTATTTATATTTTTGACAACTTTTATATTTACTTCACTAAATTCCTAAAGAAACGTATGTACTTTTTACTCCATACATTTTCCCTGACACCCAAAAGTACTCGTTACATTTTGAATGCTTAGCATGACAGAAAATGGTCCAATTCGCACACTTATTCGCACATCCCTGGTCATCTCCTGCCTCTGATCTGGCGGACTCACTAAACACAAATGCTTTGTTTGTAAATGATGTCTGAGTGTTGTATTGTGACCCTGGCCATACATAAACTAAAAAAAACAAGAAAATTGTGCCGTCTGGTTTGCTTAATATAAGGAATTTTACAATATTCGTACTTTAATTTTTGATACTTAAGTATATTTGAAACGGAATACTTTTAGACTTTTACTCGAGTAGTATTTCACTGTGTGACGTTCACTTTTACTCGAGTCATTTTCTATTAATGAATCTTTACTTTTACTCAAGTATGACAAGGTAGTACTTTTTCCACCACTGATGTCTTCTGTGAAGCTTTAGGTTTAAGTTCAGACAATGGTCAAGGTTATGGGGAGGAGAGCGGAGATAAACATAAATTAACAATAGTGAATTTCATTGTCCTTTCAATATATTCTATTCTATTCTGAAAGCGAAAGCCTTGTCTTTTGCTTAATACAATGAACAATAACCAGAAAACTGTTCAGCCAAGGCTAGATAGGATAATATTTTCTCGTCATAAAAACTATTGTTCTTGAAATATCTTGTTATGTAGTCCTAAGTCACCCTGACCCAACCAATAAAATAATATATTTCGTTAAAAGCCTTTCTAATATGTATTCAGTAGCGTAACAACGAACGGCATCCGCAATCCATCAACCTAAAATAAGACAAAATATGTCATAATACAATAGGCTACACATGACAATTCGTGCGAATTGCCTACATCTTAGAAATAATCAAATCAATAGTCTTGCATAAACAGCACACTGCTGAATTAATAAATTATCCTATTGACCAGTTCGTAATTATATGGTCGGCATTGCCAAGTTTGATGAAATGGCACTATTTCTACAGGCCATATAAACCCATTTAGCTTATCTTTTCGATTCAACTGCATGCACTTCATTTAGGAAACGACCCCAAATTGTCATTTTAAACAACGATTTTGTTTTTACAATATCCGCAAATTCTAAACATGGACGTACAATTTAATTTGATATTCGTGTCAGAATGTTTCTGTTTGTTGAGGCAAAGAGGTAGTTTTGACCATGGTTAGGAAAAGTTTATAGCTACGCGAAATCGTGAATGCGTCTGTTATTAATCATCAGAATGAGCAACGTCTAATTTCTTGTCCACCATTTTACAAAAATGTTTACTGGACATTTATACTTTTATTTACAGATATTAAATGTTGATTAATATATAATGTGCATAAGCCTATACAATATAATGTCTAAACTAAATAAAACCATCATTATTTACAGAACACATGGGCTACCTTTTGATTGTCCTATGTAGGCGTACTTCAAATGTGGGCAACCTATAGACAACTTTACAGCGACCTGCAATGATTTCATTTGATCAAAATCTGATATGAGCAAATAGTAAAAGGTAGCCTACCCACTGTCCACATACGTCAATTCAACGTCTATTCCACGTTGGTTCAACATCATTTCATTGAAATGAGGTGGAAACAACTCTGATTCAACCAGTGTGTGCACAGTGGGTAGGCTAATGTGCTCACTCTCAGATTATTCCTCAATAAGTATGGGTGCTGAATCCCGATGAATAAAGTCCACAATGAATGAGATGGACAGACAGCACACCAAAAGCATGGCTTAAATAGGCAAATCCATAGATTATTGAAGACTAATTGTTGGTGCCTGTGGTGTGGTGCACGCTCCTCAGTCACTCTCACTGATGCACACACACTTTCAATCTTCTTATTTTGCCCACATGATCTGTCGGCATGAGGTTTAAAAAACACACACAACAACAAAAAAGCTATGCAAAGTAGAAACTGTATGAGAAAAAAATGTATATTTGTGGTCCCTACAGGTGTAGCCATAATAAGACATAATCTGTCCCAGGGGGCCTCATTCTGTAACACCATTGTGGTCATGGCCAGGCCGTGGCTGATTACTCTATATGGCACAAGTATTAGTCTCATGTTACATTTGCCTTGGTAGAGAGGAGCCCCGAGGAGCTCCAATGTTTCATCTATTTTATTCAACTTCATTATCAATTGCGTCAAACAAAGCTCATAATTGGCCACTTGTGGCTCAACCATGTTGGAGATCACACATTTTTAAACAGCGATTCATTCCATCCTGGAATAGACCTGAGATTGGGTCCAAACCTTAAAGCGAACGGAATGATATCCAGGTCTAAATGTAATCCAACCTCTTCCTCTCAGACTGACTCCAATTGTGTATGAAGACTGTATACTGTAAAGTGTAGCGTTTTCTTTGCATCATATGTGCTCCGGACACACACACACACACACACACACTCACACGTGGGAGGGGAGACGCCAAGCAGTCTGGGCTGAGTTGAGAAGTATTGTTATTAACTTTTTCCCCCCAGTGTGAATAAAAGCCACAGTAAGGGCACATCCCTGCTCCATGGCTGCAGGGCCTGGCTTTGTTCTCCTCCATAATGCACACATAATTACAGTCTTAAAGAGAGGCTGAGCCTCCCTTGCGCGCTCTCTCTCATCTGTCCCTCACCTTGCACAGCTATGACAAGTGTCCACGACTCCACCTAGCTACCTATGCATACCCCAAAACAATTGCTTGGTGCCATGTCACCAGTTTGGTAACCGTGCTATCACTGGATTCCCAGCAACGTCCATCCCTCCATCATTAGAACATTTTTCCTTTTCATCCCTCAATCTGTAGCCTTTCATTGGACATACAGTACCAGTCCAAGGTTTGGACACACCTACTCATTCAAGGGTTTTTCTTTATTTGTACTATTTTCTACATTGTATAATAATAGTGAAGACATCAAAACTATGAAATAGCACACATGAAATCATGTAGTAACCAAAAAAGTGTTAAACAAATCCAAATATATTTGGGATTCTTCAAAGTCGCCACCCATTGCCTTGATGACAGCTTTGCACACACTTGGCATTCTCTCAACCAGCTGCATTAGGTAGTCGCCTGGAATGCATTTCAATTAACAGGTGTGCCTTGTTAAAAGTTAATTTGTGGAATTGCTTTACTTCTTCATGTGTTTGAGCCAATCAGTTGTGTTGTGACAAGGTAGGGGTGGTATACAGAGGATAGCTTTATTTGGTAAAAGACCAAATCCATATTATGGCAAGAACAGCTCAAATAACCAAATAGAAACAACAGTCCATCATTACTTTAAGTCATGAAGGTCAGTCAATCCGGAAAAGTTCAAGAACTTCGAAAGTTTCTTCAAGTGCAGTCGCAAAAACTATCAAGCCCTATGATGAAACTGGTCACAGGAAAGGAAGACCCAGAGTTATCTCTGCTGCAGAGGATAAGTTCATTAGAGTTACCAGCCTCCAAAATTGCAGTCCAAATAAATGCTTCACAGAGTTCAAGTAACAGAGACATTTCAACATCAACTGTTCAGAGGAGACTTCGTGAATCAGGACTTCGTGGTTGAATTGCTGCAAAGAAACCACTTACGAAAGGACATCAATAAGAAGAAGAGACTTGCTTGGGCCAAGAAACGGGAAAAGGACATTAGACCGGTGGAAATCTGTGCTTTGGTCTGATGAGTCCAAATTTGAGATTTTTGGTTCCAACCAGAGTGTTTTTGTGAGACGCATAGTAGGTGAACGGATGATCTTTGCATGTGTGGTTCCCACCGTGAAGCATGGAGGTGGAGGTGTGATGGTGTGCATGTGCTTTGCTGGTGACACTGCCAAATGATTTAATTAGAATTCAAGGCACAATTAACCAGCATGGCTACTACATCATTCTGCATCAATATGCCATCCCATCTGGTTTGCGCTTAGTGGGACTATCATTTGTTTTTCAACAGGACAATGACCCAACACACCTCCAGGCTGTGTAAGGGCTATTTGATCAAGGACAGTGATGGAGTGGTGTACCAGATGGCCTCCACAATCACCCAACCTCAACCCAATTGAGATGGTTTGGGATGAGTTGGAGCTCATAGTGAAGGATAAGCAGCCAACAAGTGCTCAGCATATGTGGGAACTCCTACAAGATTGTTGGAAAAGCATTACAGGTGAAGCTGGTTGAGAGAATGCCAAGAGTGTGCAAAGCTGTCATCAAGACAAAGGTTTGCTCCTTTGACGAATCTAAAATCTGAAATATATTTTAATTTGTTTAACACTTTTTTGGTTACTACATGATTCCATATGTGTTATTTCATAGTGTTGATGTCTTCACTATTATTCTACAATGTAGAAAAAAAAATACAAAAAAAAAAACTTGATTGAGTAGGAGTGTCCAAACTACTTTTAACTGGTACTGTACCTCTCAATTTAATTTCACTCTCATCAATTCCTCCAATCCTCATCACTACCTCTGTTAGGTATTTGAACTAACTGTTAATCGTTCTGGATTTAGAGCGTCTGCTAAATGACTGAAATGTAAATGTATATATGAAAGAACAGTTTTCATACTGTTGAGTTGAGGAACGTTGGTAGTATCTTTCATCCCTGAGTCAAGTAGATTTGTGCATCATCAGCAACGTTAGAATAGAGATACTATATACCAGCTAATGACATGACCTTGGTGGAACAGCTAAACAGAAAATAGGCCTAGAACTGAACCCTGTGGGACACCACAGTCTTGAATCTACAACCTGAACTCTACTTACTGAACTTACAAGTCAGTGGTCTGCCTGTCAACCAAAGAGTGATATCTATTCCATGCTCTTAGGGTGTACAAGACAAATCACCTTTAATACATTTTGTTTGTTACCCTGTGGCAAATTACATTCTAACATTCACAATGGCAGTGAATAGCATATGCTGTTAAATTCTTGAGTTTGTTCATGGTGATTGATGACCTGTGGTTGATGTATACTGTGCCACACGGAGAGGAGTGGGGTGGTGTACTAATTCAGAGACATGGCCTTACAGAATCTGTGGAGGCCCTGCCGAACAAAATAGGAATACTGTTTTAATGAGTAGATATGAAGACAGCTTTGTGACAACATGTCAGTGTAGATTCAGTCTATCCCCGCTGGCCTTAAGTTTGAGGCTGATGAACAGACTGACACACAAGATGTGTCACAATGTGTGAACCCATGATTTAAATTCCAACTCATAGGAGACTAATATATATCATGACTCATGACTCATGACATTTCTATTTTACATTGTGCATCTATCCATGCTAGACTTCAAGATTAGCATGATGTGGTGATGGAAATGTTACTCACGGGGTTTAAGGTTTAGGGGTGACATACACATCAACACATTGAACCCCCCCAAATGAAATTTTACAGCCAAACATTGTATTATAAATGTGACAATAATTACTACGTATTTTTAAAACGCTATTGGCACAGTGAGCATGGTCCCAGTGTAGTTCAATTAACCTTCCGGCCCGTCTTGGATAAAAGCCCAAGAGCTGGCAACATAGAGGTAAAATGACATGGTTCATGCGAGGGGGAGGGCGTTCCCGACGATTACAGAGGTGAAATCAGAGCGCCGAGGAATGTTGGCGCGAGATGAAAGCGCAGGAATCTATCATTCTCGACACGTCATTATTTTGCCGTAATAACACGGGTCCTTCGGCAGAAGACAACAAACATGAACTTCTAAAGTCGAGAGAGACAATACTGTGTTTTTTCTTGGCACTCGGCGCAGGGGTAAAAGTACAGTGTGAATGTCTCAATGGAACCTGTTACGTCTTACCTTCAGAAGATAAATATGTATCATTCAGACTGTAATTATTTTCAGTAGGCTATATAGACCTAGCTTTTTTTGCAATAGCCTATACAAAGACTGCATACCAACTGATAGAATCAATTAGCCTAAATTTGGCCTGTGCAATTTCCAACGGGACATCATGTCTATAGACCAAACATATTCTTGATTTGTGCAGTAATCCAAGTAAACACTAAAGGACACTACTTTAAGGTCTAAAAGTTCATGAAAGATGTTTAAATATTCTACTGATAATGGAAGGGATTTTGTCGATTTAATGTTGCAACAAGACATGCACTCTACAGGTCTAAATTCTACCTGGGGACTACACAGTGCATTCTTGCTGAATATTCCAAGATCGAGTTGGCGCTGTGGCTATCTACAAAAGACAGCGACAGGCATTCAAAGAGCTGTTGAATCAATGCAAGATTAACAACAGGGTAGGGCGAAATGCCGCAGGCAAATAATAAAATACCATTGTTGTTCATATTTTTTCTTTATTTGCACTAAATTGACACGTTTGGGGATTGTAAAACTGTACGTAGCCTATCGAGTTATGCTTTCCCTTGGGTTCCAATTCTAATATAGGCTACAAATGGACATTTGGTGAAACTAAATGTGCAAACGTGTTGGCTCGTTGCGTGGTAACTGCTTGCATTGTTGGCCCCTTGCCAGCCAAGTGGATATTGGTATTTGTTTTCATTTCAAAGTGTTTTCGTTCGTTGCTTTTTTTCTGTTGTGTGACTTAACCTAACCTCTGTAATTGTTTTGCCATCACGCACTTTAAGCCTAAACTGCATCTGTATCCTCCTAAAGCAGGTAGGCACCTGATGTGTTATCATACAATATTGTTGTTGCTTTTTTGCATTTTCATGTATCGAAAAAAACTTGATGATTGTGTTACACAAATATGAATATGGTGAACCAAGTAATATGCCAACATTCGGCTAGATGTTCTTTACCATTCGGCCATCAGATTTGCCACCAATGCCCCTTATAAGGGCACATCACTGCACTCTATACTCCTCTGTAAACTGGTCATCTCTATATACCCGTCGCAAGACCCACTGGTTGATGCTTATTTAACCCTCAGGCCTCACTCCCCCCTATCTGAGATATCTACCGCAGCCCTCATATTCCACATACAACATCCGTTCTGCCAGTCACATTCTGTTAATTGTCCCCAAAGCACACACATCCCTGGGTCGCTCGTCTTTTTGAGTTCGCTGCAGCTAGCGACTGGGACGAGCTGCAACAAACACTCAAACTGGACAGTTTTATCTCAATCTCTTCATTCAAAGACTCAATCACGGACACTCTTACTGACAGTTGAGGCTGCTTTGCATGACGTATTGTTGTCTCTACCTTATTGCCCTTTGTGCTGTTGTCTGTGCCCAATAATGTTTGTACCATATTTTGTGCTGCTACCATGTTGTGTTGCTACCATGTTGTTGTCATGTTTTGTTGCTACCATGCTGTGTTGTCATGTGTTGCTGGCATGCTATGTTGTTGTCTTAAGTCTCTCTTTATGTAGTGTTGTGTTGTCTCTCTTGTCGTGATGTGTGTTTTGTCCTATATGTATATATATTTATAACTTTTAAAATGTATTTTCTTAATCCCAGCCCTGTCCCCGCAGGAGGCCTTTTGTAAATAAGAATTTGTTCTTAACTGACTTGCCTAGTTAATAATAATGTTAATAAAAAAATAAATACAATTCGTTATAGACTAAATGTTTTCAATATTATTTGAAATAAATATAAGCCATTATTATGGGATAGGCCTATTTAATTCCACCGAATAGCAGGCGTTGGAACCTGATTACATAGCCTACTATATGAGGATGAATGGTTCACCATAACAACTACAGTATCATTTTAATTTTAGTATTACTGTGTAGGCTAGTGTGTAGACCTAATAGTTAGGCTATCATAATTATTCAGGGAGTCTCAGTCCTGAAACGTTATCTTCCGCGCGTTGCTCAATTGTTACCAAAAGCAGCATCGGCTAGAGCTCTGGCATAGGCAATATGCCTACAGGTTGACAGCAACCTGACATTTAGACTTGTGACTGAATTACATAAAGTGACGACTCTAAATGTGCCATTTAGGCCTAATGATTTCAAGCGTCTTCGGTGCTACATCTGTCATGCGCTGGGCCCGGGCCGGCGTGCATTCAAGTTGATATATATCGTCACCCATCTGTCTGCAACCTACATGCATAGATTACACATGACCGACTATGTAATGGTTTGCAGTCGAATGTGAACGTCTTCTTTCATCACGGACAAGATTGATAGCTATGGGCAGCCTTCCCTCCTTCTCCAGAAACTATCAGTAATTACAACTCATCCTCTCACCAAGTACAAAGTCCTAAAGAAGAGTTTCCCATTTGTTGCATTTTTGTTTAAAGAAAAACATGATTAGTGTGGCTGGGAGAGTGTGGGTGTGTGTGTGCATGTGTGTGCGTGTTCTATGTTTTATCTTGATGCATCTGAGCGTTTTGATAAAGTCAAATTTACAACAGTATAATAGCCACTATGTTGGGCTTCTGTGCCCTCGCTTGAGTCTAGTCATGCCCGTAGGCTAAATCACGCATTGGCGCCAGATGGAAATTTAATGTATAGTCTTGTAGTGTAGCTATGTGTATCGCGTATTAATTAGGCCTGTATACATATATAATCATTGATTATCATATGCCCTAACTTGTGCGCAAAAGATTTGTCCTTACGTAAAAACATCACTGGCAAGTTGTCAAGTTTGTTGACCATCTTTGCAAACGCTAAAAGGCTACATAACACAATCTAAACATGCTTGACATTAGATTAGCCTAGTTAATGTCTGTTACAGTAGGCCTATCTTCTCATTTAGCATACATGGTTTCCAAATTCTGCTGCGATGACATGTCACTGCTGCCCAAACTGGAAGACCGACTTCATGTAGCTTGTATTAATCAAGTTAAATATGGTTTGGCCTCGAGGCAGGATGACATGATTAGCCACCGCAACCAATGAGCAGGCGCGCTTGTGTATGCCAAGCGAGGTAGCAACAAGTCTAAACCATATGCACAAAGTGTTCGGAGAAACAGTGCAAGGTTTCCTGTTCTCTTTTTAGAGACGATAAAATAAAGGGACTGCGTAATTTAGAATTTGGAGACAAACGGAAGGATTTAGGAAATAACCTCGTCGCTTCGTGCTATTGGTATTATTATTATTTTTTAGGTAGCATAACTTGCCTACTCAGTGGATATGCATCGCTCCCAGCTGTAGCACTATATGGTGCCCTTAACTGCGCCTCGAGTTTATGGACCCCCGCTCAATGATGACTATGAGTTCATTGTCGGACAGTCTGGTTGCTTCTGATCCCTCCAAATCGGCCTTTCTGGAGTTCGGACACGGCTATCCCGGGCACCAGCAGCACTCCCCCGGCTTGTCCCACAACCACTATCCAGTGCACGGCTTGCATCCCGTCGGACACTCGCAGCACGATAGCCCCTTTTCTTCCAGCGCGTCATCTTATGGCCGCCCGCTAGCCTACCCTTACCACAGCACGGTAAGCGCACACCACCCAAGTGCCTACCTGCCATACCAGCACAGTAGCCACAACAACGGTCTGGGACACACGAGAATAGAGGAAACAGGTACGTTTTTTAAAACATCCGTGTTGACATTTTGGACTTAGTTCAAATGTTTGTTGCCATTTTCAAAATGTGGTTACAGTGGCTATACGAACGCAATTGCCTTCTAAAATTAGAATCGGGCACTTATATAGCCTACCTAAACCCTATCATAAGTCTGAAAATAAACCACTAATGAAATATAGGGAATTCCTAACATATAGCAAGCAGCATTACGCAAACAGTGCTCGGACCTAAAGGTGTTATCAATAAATCGGATGTTGCCATGTCACAAATGTAGTCTATAACACCTGAGCACTATTGAATATAATCAATATTTTTAAGGGTCAATAGTTAGGTTCAGTAGACAGGCTACTGAACCTCGAGATGTATGCACGGATAAAGCAAGGTACTGTTCTCGTCTCAAATTGATATGAGAATCTATTTTCATACGATGTCACAATACCTAGGGCTATATGACGCCTATTTCACCATTGCAATTAATTAGTCTAATCCGATATTAGGACGGATGATTAGACCTAAGGCTAGACTACTACTGGTCAATTTGCTTTTATATTATTGGGCCGCAAGACAGGTCGGTTGATTAGCACAGTAATTAGCCTAGCCTACTCTGGATGATGATACAGGTCACATGCAGCCGACATGGGAGGAAAAAACCGAGCCACTTAACATTTTGTCCTGTGGTCTCCCACAAAGCACAGGGTCCAGACAAAACATGTAATCTGAAAACCATTTGTCTTTGATGACGTTATTGCTTCTGTGATTCTACATTACTTCATTGATATTTTAGCATACAGATACCCGCATAGGACTACACGGAAGAGCCACATCGTTATACCTCGTAAATTTGATTAAAACGTTAAACAAAATGCATACAGCATTAATTCCACGTAGCCTACTGTCAATGATCAAAATAACCCTGTCTCTAGGTTTATACTTACAATCAAATTGCTTATAATGGCTAGTCCTATTTGGAGTGTGAAGCTGGTTGGGACTAAAAGCTCGAAGACATCCAGATAGGAATATCAACCAATAGGCCTAATTCTCTCCAAAAAAAATGCAATTATGATGAGAGTGAGTTCGCTTAGGGGTTTAGCAGCCTATGTATATTTCACAACATCAAAAACCTGTGCGATAATCGGCAGGGAATGTCATCCATCTATCGTTGACTGACTGTGATATCTCCACTGCACGGTTGGCAATTGCCATGTTTATCAACTCTCTCCAGACATTGAAAAGTATAACTTTTCACCCGCATATTAGGAAACGGTTTGTGTGGCTATTTTACAGGCATTTCGTGTGATGGGCATGTTGGAAAGTCAAGAAGTATTTAAGGCCCCAGATAATATAAACTTTGCAGTCCTCTTGAGCATTAACATATTCATTATGTTATTCTTAGTTCTGATTCAAAACCGGTCTTCGTTCTGAACAATGTATTATTATTATTATGATAATATAACCATGAAATGATGAGTTTAATTCCTACCAATAACAATATAATGGCCTAATAATAATAAAGGAAACAATAGCAACAAATGTTTTATCAACAATGATGACCACTTGTATGTTGCAATGATTTTTTGGGACGCTATTAGCCGACCAATATTAGTTTTAGTGGTTTTAAAGGTGCTACACGGCATTTTTGATTTATTTTTGCATTGTAATTTCAGAAAATGTCCATAATATATTTGTCGCTAATAGTGGAATAATAGTGTTTCACAGTATTACTTACTCGCCAATGTTGTGATTGGCTGTGATATTCACCTATTGATTTCTCCCGCTGGAGTGGCATCTGTTGTCAAACTGAAATATATTTTCAATAACAAAAAATACAGTTTTACAGCTGTTTGAAGCTGGTGGACCAAAAGAAAAGAAAAGTTTCTGCATAGTCACACAGCAAATTGGCCAGTGTTACCTATAGTGTTGATTTTTCAGTGTAACATTTCTAGTGTTGATTCAGGTGTTAAATCAACACTCATTGGTGTAAAAGTGTTGGAGTTAATAAGCAGTGTTAAACCTAAACCACACCCATCAGTATCATATTTTCCAGCATGCTGTATTGCAGGTAGATTTTTAGAATCGTTTGTTTCAATATCTATGTTTTTGCATGTACATTGATTGATGAATTAATCTTATGCTACTGAAATATAAATACAACATTCCTAAACTAATCAAATCTGTTACTTGGACCAATTACACCGGTTACTGAAATGGTTGTTCCAGTTTATATGGTTTAGGTAGTCTTATATCTTCTTCTACCTGACCTAGCAGTCATCATTCTAAATGCAGGTTGCGGGTTAATAAAAATTCAAAATGTTGGCTATCCCCACTCTGGTTGGATTCCAATAGGAATTACACATCACTTTGCAAGCCATCATAAAGTGACTCGCAGGCCTGCAAACCATGAGTTTCAGGCCACGGTAATAAGGCAAAATTAAGCCCTCAAAATACGTCCTTATTAAATACTTGTATTTTGTTGAAGAATGACATTTTAATCATATTCGCTTAGGATCTTCTTTGGTGAAGGCCACAGAACAAAAACAAAAAGACTGCAACAACAACCATATCTCTGTCACTAACAAATACAGTTGTTAATTTAACACTGAAAAGTGTGGGCCTGTATAGACACTAGACCCATGTTGATTTAACACTGGAGAATTGGCTGTGCAGTAGCATATGATGTAAGGCCTATGAGTTTGTTTATTATTTGCTATTTGAATGGCAGGCTTGGAATAGAAAAGGGACAATCAAGATTCAACATTTCCAATGCAACTTATTTAACTCAACAATACAATACAACTTTATTTCCCATTAGTTACAGCAAACAACAGAAATATGTCTTCTGCTCATTCCCAACTGCCCCGGACAGCACAAATCACATATACAGTTGAGACGAGCACCGGGTCACCCCTGTATGTTGTGGGGTTAAGGGCCTTGTTCAAGTGCCCAAGCCACCTAACAATAGGGGGATGTCTTAAGGATGTGAACCCAACAGCACTCCACTTGCCAGAATTTTTTTTCTCCAGCGCCTGGGATTCCCGGGATTCAAACCGGCCGTCTTTCGGCCACAGGTCCAACTCCCTTAGCCGCTGGACTACCTACCACCTACCGAAATTCTCTGCAATTATTGTTGAACTTAGCAAATCAAATCGAAATCTTACGCCCCTGTAAAACAAAAAGTGAAGTAGATGAAAGATCAATCTCCTAACGCTATTACCCCGGTTGTATAATAAGAATGGATTCATACAGTGTCATGTTACGATGAACACCTTGTGGGGCCTAACGCAGCTGTTTCCCTAAGCACTAGTCGGTATGTGCAATCTTCATAACAATGGGGATAATGGGGAGCACTATGCAGTCATTATATTCCTCATGCTCAATGACCTCTTTTGCAACATGAGGTAGAAAAGAAAAGTTGAGCTCTTGCCCTTTGAGGGCAAATTAAATGGCTTAAATTAAACATGTATTATTCAGTAAATGTACGATTATTATGATGGTCATTGTTATTGTTATTGATGGTGTTGTTGTTAATATAGTTATTATTATTCCAACATTTCTGACCTCAATTGGACTTCCTGGTGAAATAAAATACAACTTTTTCTTCTTCGTCCCTTTGAAGAGCTTGAGAAGCCGACCACGGTGATCGAGAATGGAGAAATTCGACTGAACGGAAAAGGGAAGAAGATCCGAAAACCTCGGACCATCTACTCAAGCTTACAACTGCAGGCGCTCAACCAGAGATTCCAGCAAACCCAATACCTCGCGCTACCTGAGCGAGCCGATTTGGCGGCCAAATTGGGACTAACTCAAACACAGGTACATATTTCTGTATTTTGGGCTCATTTTAATAGTCTATTTCAGTTATTTTACTGATATAACTGTTCAATAAGGTGTTTATTACAAGAGACTCTTCAACACACAACGATTTTGGTGGAAGTCTATTTTTTTAAATGTGGTCTGTATAGGTCTCAATAGTTCGAATGCAACACATGTGCACGCATTACGCAAAGGGTTCACAAAGTGAACAATTCCTATAGCCTATTGTTTTCTCGAATCGGACAAAAATGTCCCTCTTTTGTAAGCATCTCATCTCACAAGGTGCATGAGAAGTTTAGTCAAAATGCTGTGCGTGCCCATTTTCAAAGGCACGCCTACTCTTTGCATCTGGGCTACAACACTATATGCATAAGTGCCTGGTTAGATACTGTTAATAAAGGCCAAATGTCTCATCAAAAATGAGACTGAAGCCTAATGTTATGGAGGTATGTAAATTTGAGGCTTTGAGAATTTCCACTCAAAGTAGTTAAAGTGTTGACTCTTTCGATGCTTTATTATTTAGCATATAGAAGAAAACACTGGAACATTAGGTTCCGAGGTCAAATCAAATCCATTTTTATTTGTCACATGCACTGAATACAGCAGGTGTAGTAGACCTTACAGTGAAATACTTACTTACAAGCCCTTAACCAACAATGCAGTTTTAAGAAAATCCCCCAAAAAAGACAAGAGATAAGAATAACAAATAATTAAAGAGCAGCAGTAAACAACTATAGCAGGGCTATATACAGGGGGTACCGGTACAGAGTCAATGTGTCAATGTGCGGGGTATTAACTTGCATTAGTGTGATGTCCTGCCATGTTCATGGAGGTGTTAGCCCACTCTAATGGCCTGTAACTGATATTGTTTCCCTTCATCAGTGTGTGGCACACACACTTTCATGAATATTTGAATGCAACATGAATGCCCTTGGCTTCAGCTGGCATGGCAGTTCCCTGTTGGCAGCGAGGCGAGGCAGCAGAAGAGCAGGGTGTATCACCGTCCTGTATTACCGCTACTTGTCTTACTACTATGTTAGCCATCTCCTACTATTACTTACTTACTCATCTGGGCCTGTATTCACTATGAGCCGGTTTCCTGGACACATGTTAAGCGTTGTCCTGGACTAAAAAAACAGTTGCAATGGTGATTCTCCATTGAGCATGCTTTTTAGTCCAGGTCTAGGCTTACTGGCCCGAGTCTCAGAGTAGGAGTGCTGATCTAGGATACATTTAGCCTTTTAGATCATAATAAATACGTTTATGGAGAGAGGGGAACCTGATTCTAGATCAGCACTCCTGTACTCTGAGACGCTTAATGAATACGGGCCCTGAGCTCAGTGGTCTCCTTTAGCCTATATAGCTCTTGCTTCAGTATTAAGGCCTCAATCTCTCAGCCAATGGGTTCCTTTTGTAACTAGCTCCTCGCTTCTCACCAAGCTCTGTTTGTCTGGCAAGGGAAGAAGAAGGGAGAGGGGTGGAACGACCGCGGCCATTTTGTCTGTCAGTAGGAATAGAGGAAGAGAGCTTAGCAAGTTATCGCGTCACGTTTTATATAAATATTGTGAGTCCCAGGAAGTTTTGGGGTTCCCAAAACAAGAAAAAAATAACTGCAGAGAAAGTACAGACTTTGGTAGGACTACATCAGTTTTTGGGGGGGGGGAGCTTACTGCTTTCAGCCAGGTAATCATTCTATATTTCTTTAAATCTAGAGATCTCCCTCACTACGTTTGCCTGGGGACTTAAAAAAAGACATAATGGCGAATCCTAAGGGAATATGTACTCTCAATGCTGCTATACATCAACTGGAGTAAAGATAGTTTTTAGCGTATGGATGGATATGAAATGCATTTATTGATCCTCTGTGGTAAGAGACCATTCTGAACCTGTAGAGGCCGTGCTGCGCTGCTAAGAGAGGAGGGCCTTAGTAATCCCATGTAAGTGCTACACGACAGATATCTGAGAAAGCGTGAAGAGGTGACTTTTTGCAAGATGATCCCTTTTTACATATGACATCAGCAGCCTACATCTTTGGAACTGAGGGTGTCAGATAACTAATGTCCTCCAGAGCCTTTTCAAGTGGATGGCATTACACTGTGGCTTTTTGTTTTTGTGGAGCTAATTTCTGCTGGGTTATGCCAGATGTGCTATTACATTAATTGGTTTAATGTGCAATCCTTAAATGGATGAAATCACCCTCAACTATAGAGCTTACTGACATATAGAACTACATAGAGCTTACTGACATATAGAACTACAGTATTGTGACCCTTCCATTCCCAGACACTTGACTTTACGGTTTCAAAGACATATAGAACTACAGTATTGTGACCCTCCCATTCCCAGACACTTGACTTTACGGTTTCAAAGACATATAGAACTACAGTATTGTGACCCTCCCATTCCCAGACACTTGACTTTACGGTTTCAAAGACATATAGAACTACAGTATTGTGACCCTCCCATTCCCAGACACTTGACTTTACGGTTTAAAAGACATATAGAACTACAGTATTGTGACCCTCCCATTCCCAGACACTTGACTTTACGGTTTCAAAGACATATAGAACTACAGTATTGTGACCCTCCCATTCCCAGACACTTGACTTTACGGTTTCAAAGACATATAGAACTACAGTATTGTGACCCTCCCATTCCCAGACACTTGACTTTACGGTTTCAAAGACATTAAGATCACATCAAGCCAGGACTTTTTTTCTTGAAAACAATACTTTTCCAAATCTAGTTGGAGAGATTATTGTGTATACATGCATCTGAAAGTTGCATTAATTGGGACTTTAGAGACATGATATTTCTAGTATATAAAGGACACCTATATACACTGAGTATACAAAACATGAAGAAAACCTGCTCTGTGTATCAAGAAGGGTCCACCACCCAAAGGATATACAGACAAACTTAACACTAAGGAAAGCATTGGTGTCAACATAGGCCAACGTCCCTGTCGAACGCTCTCGACACCTTGTAGAGTCCATGCCCTGACGAATTGAGGCTGTTCTGAGGGCAAAAGGAGGGCAACTCAATATTAGAGAGGTGTTCCTAATGTTTGGTACACTCAGTGTATGTATATGCTAAATATGAAGAAGCACTTCTCGGAACCTCTCTGATATTATGTTACCTGGGCGGAAGCAGGAATTATTGATTAGGGAGCAATTGATAAGGGTCATATTGATAAGGTCATATTGATAAGGGTCATATTGATACGGTCATATTAATGAGGGTCATATTGATGAGGGTCATATTGATAAGAATCATATTGATAAGGGTCATATTGATAAGGGTCATATTGATAAGGATCATATTGATAAGGGTCATATCGATAAGGGAGCTAAGTATAGATAATTGGGATCGAACATTGCTTTGTTGGAATCACTCGTGTCTTCCGGCCTTCTATGAGCAGCAACCACCTGGCAGATTATGCATAGACCTTTTTGCACCAGAAACACTCACCACCGCTCGCCAGTCACCACACATTTAACTAAGGAGAGTGGTTTCCCCAAGTTGTACGGTACATATATTGAGATTTAGTTGGATATGTGGGACAGGATTTTCTGGCGTGATTTCTTGAACTACCTAGTTACCAACCATCTCAGACTGAAAGCCCTTGTCAGCTGAGTGTTGCTGTTGGAATCGAAAACCAATACTTCCAATTATTATAGGAACAGCAACTTACAATAGCATGCTGTTGATTGACGTTAGGGTGAAATTCATTCATACTTAAAGTTCAATGCAATTTGGCATCAAAGGTGTAATCAGCAGTCGCTATATCACTTTTGGATTTATAAATTAATGATATGTACCTACTGATTTTTGAAGAATATAACTCATAAATGCTTCATGAACTTAGTTAAATAATCATACCCCATAAGAACTCAAAATATCATCTTGTTTTACTCCAATGGTTGTAAACAAAGTAAATGTAAACTAACACTATTTAGCCTCAGAACATGGTTAAAAGGTTGATATCATGGTGGTCAAATCTTGCACCCATTGCACTGTCTATGAATTTGATAGTGGTTGCATTTCTCCAGCCCCATCCTTCAGCTTTTTTAACAAAACGGGTGGGGAAATCACTTTGTTATAGTTTCAACAGCTAATTTAAGGATGTCCCCCTTTTGAAAATCAGTGTTTTTGGAGGTCTTAGATTTATTTAGTTGTAGACCCCCCCCCCCCAACCTGCAAAGTTATGAGGACATATTTCATATGTCTTCTTACTTCTTGTGTTTTTTTCTTCTTCTAGTATTACATCATTATTGATTATTCCATTGTTGGGTTGTGAGTTTGCAAGAAAGGCGTTTCACTGTACTTGTGCATGTGACATTAAAACTTGAAAGACAATATTAGCAATCTGTCATTGAAAATGATTTATGTGGGACTTGGTTTTTTGTTACATCTGCATGAACTGTTAATTCCCTTGCTGGCATTGAAAGTGATACACAATTATTATTAATAGACCCATTTTAACACTTCTAGGTGTGCCCACATTATTATGTTTAGGCCTA